>NC_067400.1:622924033-623224033 GCF_016432865.1 Antechinus flavipes | reverse complement strand
GAGATGAGAGACCTTTATCTGAGAGTCTGTCTTAATTTTCTCCTTTCCTTCTGATGTTGGATGTGTTCGTTTTATTTGTGCAGAATCTTTTAAATTGAATGTTCCGTGATGGTCAGTTGGGAAAGACTTCACTCAGCGGTTCCATGATCCAGCGGTCCAATGATGTATTTCGGATTATAACGCCATCTGCAGCCAAAAAGAGAACTATGGAGATTGAATGTAAATCAACACATGCTATGTTCACTTTTCTTTTTTTCTCTTGGTTTTTTCCTTTTGTTCTGATTTTTCTCTCCCAACATGATTCATGAAGAAATGTTTCTTTAAAGTTAATATCCATGTATAACAACAACAACAAAAAAAAGACAATAAAAATAAAAAATAAATTTAATGTTTAATTTAATCTAATAAAAACGATCCATTTCATGCCTCACAGTGCTTTCTGTCCTTTATTTATTCATATTTTTTCCCTCACTCATCAGTCTGATAGGTAATGGGTTCCACAGTGTTGAGATTTTCTTGTGATTCCTCTTTTTATATCTAAGGCATGTATGCATTTTGATTTCTTGGTAAATGGAGTAAGGTATTAGTCAACGCCCAATTTCTGCCAAACTACTTAACACCCATCCCAACAATTTGTACCGGATAATGACTTAATGTCCCCCAAACTTAAGTTGTTACCCTTTTCAAATACATGGTTACTATATTTATTTGCTGCTATACATTGTAGTCTACTCCGTTCCACTGATCTATCTTTCTATTTCTTAGCCAGTATGACATAGTTTGACAATTACTGTCATATGATATAATTTAAGATGTGGTACTGCTAACTTCTTCTTTTTTTTTTTTATATTGTTTTTATTTGTGCCTTTAATATTCTTGACTTATTGTGTAATGCCGGAAAAACTGAGGCAAGATAGAGATTAGAGATTATTTAATAATTTATTTAAAAGGGAGAGATATACTGAGACCAAATGGATCCACGGCTGGGTCCCAGGGCTGAATGAGACAATCCTCTCCAAGAATCCAGAAAACTATATGAGTTCTCAGTGATATATATCCACATGGCTCAGACTCAGGGGATAGAATGAGACAGGGGCGGAGTCAGGCTGGGAGTGGGAATGGGACTCTGACAGAGTGGGGTGAGCCACTGGAGATGGGATGACACAATGAGGGGAGATACCCAGAGGCATCTTGATACGATGGTATCTAATATTCTGATAGCTTGGGATGGCGAGAAGCATTCTGACATTCTAAAACATAAGATTTTTTTTATCCTTATCGAATATTCTGATTAAGAGAGAGGGGTGGTTTTGCAGGATTGAGCAGAACAATTATAAACTGAGGCCCCAAAACAATTAGGGAAACCAAGGCAGGACTGAATCAGGATAATTAGGGAAACTGAGTCAGGACAGTAAAAGAGAACTGTGGCATAACAATTGTTTTTTTTTGTAATTCAGTACAATAAATTTTTGGTAATTTACTTAGGATGGCATTGCTTATATAAATTAGTTGAGGTAAAATTGCCATTTTTATTATGTTGACCCTGCCTACCCGTGAACAATTAACATTTCTCCAGGTATTTAAAGCTGATTTTATTTGGATAAAATTTTTTAAAAATTGTTCATGTAAATTCTTTGTATGTTTTGCCTGATATATTCCCAGGTATTTTATACTGCCTAGAGTTATTTTAAATGATGTATCTCATACTATTTCTTTTTGTAGGGTTTTATTTGTGAAATATAGGAATACTGATGATTTAGGTGAATTTGCTTTAAATCCTACTATTTTACTAAAATTATTAATTTTTTCAACTAACTTTTAGCTGAGTCTTTGGGATTTTCCAAGTATATCATTTCATCTGCAAAAAAGAGATAAGATTTATTACCTCATACTCTATTCTGATTCCTAATTCTTTTTCTTCTCTTACTGATATTGCTAGAATTTCTAATACAACATTAAAAAATATTGGTGACTGTGAGCATTTTTATTTCACACCTGATCTTAGCAGGAAGACTTCTAGTTTCTTCCCATTACAAAAAATATTTGCTAATGGTTTTAGGTACAGGTTTTTATTTCTTATCATTTTAAGGAAAAGTCTTTTAAGAAAAAATACTTTCAAATATTTTTAATAGAAGTACATGTTGCACTTTATTAAAAAATTTCTGCATCTATTAATACAATGGTACAATTAAAAACTTATTATTTTTCTTTTATAATAGTATTTTACTTTTCCAAATACATGCAAAAATAGTTTGCAGCATTTCCCTTCGCAAAATCTTGTATTCCAAATTTTTCTTTCTCTACTCCCCTCTCCCATCCCGTGACAGCAAGTAATCTAAGTTAAACATGTGCAATTCTTCTAAACATATTTCTACATGTTATGCTATGTAAGAATAATCAGATCAAAAGGGAAAGAAAAACATGAGAAAGAAAAAAAAAGAAGCAAGCAAAGAACAACAAAAAGTGAAAATACTATGCTTTGATTTACATATTTCCATAGTTTTCTCTCTCCATGCCGATAGCACTTTCCTTCACAAGTCTATTGGAATTGCCTTGAATCATCTTATTGTTGAAAAAAGCTGAGTCCATTACAGCTAATCAGCACATAATCTTGTTGCTGTGTACAGTGTTCTCTTGCTTTTATTCATTTCATTTAGTATCAGTTCATGTAGTTTTTCCAGCCTTTTCTGAAATCAGCCTGGTCCTCATTTCTTATAGAACAGTAACAGTAATATTCCACTACATTCATATACCATAACTTATTCAGCTACTTTTCAACTGATAAGGAAATTTCCAGTTTCTTGCCTCTACAAAAAGAGCTGCTACAAATATTTTTCCCTCTTTTATGATCTCTTTGGGATAGAGACCCAGTAGAGACATTGCTGGATCAAAGGGTATGCACAATAAAACTTTTAATTGATATAATCAATTATATTAATAGCCTTATGTTAAAAACATTGCATGCCTGGAATATATACAACTTGATCATAATTCATAATCTTTGTAATACATTGTTATACTCTTTTAGCTAGTATTTTATTTAGAATTTTGCAGTTATATTCATTAATGAAATTGGGCTGTAACTTTTTTCCTATTTTTCTTTAGGTACCAGTATTATATTGTTTCATGAATATTCTTTCTTTGCTTATTATTCAAATAATTTAATGTTGGAATAAGTTGATTTTTAAATGATAGAACTCACTTGTAAATCTACTATTAGTTCTATTTCCCAAGATTAGGAAAAGGGGAAAGGAACAAATATGTTCTAAAGTATTTGTAGCAGCTCTTTGTGGTAGCAGAGAACTGTAAAATTGCAGAGATGGCCATTAATTTGGGAATGGCTAAATAAACAGTGGTATATGATCCTCATGAAATACTACTGTAGTATAAGAAATAATGAGCTCAGTGATTTTCAAAAAACATAGTCTTGCACAAAATCATGAAGAACAAAATGAGCAGAGCTAAGAGAACACTGTTTATAGTGAGACATTTTGAGTTTTATAAATGCACAGACTAACTACAAAGGACATATGAAAGGAGATGCTATCTGCATTCAGGAAAAAAACCCGATAAAATACAAATTATAAAATAGTTTTACCCATAAACACACATTTGCGTCTAATGGTAGCCATGGAGGGAAGAGAAGGGAGAAAAAAAGGAAAGAAAAGGTTACATAATAACTTTATTATATATTTAAAACCAGTAGCAAAATGTACATAATAGATTTGTTGTTTCACATACAATCATCTTTTTTTATATTATGTTATGGAAATGCTTGTTTTATTTCTTAAATTTAGAATAAAATAAATAAAAATTAAAAAAAAAAAAAAGAAAGCAATTGCTATTTATACTTACTCTGAGCCTTCCAGATTCAAACAATGAGCGAGAGAGGATTGGGTCAGGATCTATTATTGGTCTTTCAGTGAAAGCCACAGTGATTTGGATTTAAAGGCTTAGTTAAGTATTTGAATCACAATAGGCCTTTTTCAAAGCCTGATTTTCCAGAAACTATATTTGAATCACAATAGGTCTTTTCAAAATCTAGTATTTCTAAGCTGCATTTCAAAAATGAAAACTGCACAAGATAAAGATGAATTTTTGAAGAAAATAGTGATAAATAAACAAGTAGGAAATTAAAAATAGTCCTTAAATCCCAAGATATACAAAATATAAGGAGCCAAAATTTATATTCCTTTGGACAAAGTATCCACATATAATGGTATGATCCTCACTATGATATGTAATGCCCGAGAAACTGAGGCAAGATAGAGATTAGAGAGTTTTAATATTTTATTTGAAAGGGAGAGATTTACTGGGACCAAGTGGTTGATTCCCAGGACTGATGAGACTAATGTCTCCAAGAATCCAGCATTCAGCCCAATGTGAGTTCTCAATGACATATATATGCATGTGGCTCCAAGCAACCAGGGAGTAGACCAAAGCAGGGGCAGAGTCAGAGCACTGAGAGTGGGAACAGATTATCAATCTGGTTCTGACAGGGTGGGAGATGCACCGGACATTCTGATAATTAGGGAAGGTCTGGGTTAATGATGTCTAAGACAGAAGGTCTTTCTCCTTATCTGGATCATAATGATTAGGACAGGGGATGTTGCAACCTGGCAGAACAATTCAGGGAAATTGAGGTAGAACAATTAGGGAAACTGAGATAGAATAATCAAAGGAAACTGTGGCACAACAAGTAAAGGGAAAGAAAAAGGAGAAAGCATTAGCTAACTTATAGTGGCTAGTTGGCAGAGGGCAGCTACTCTTACTGTTGTTTATCATGCATTTTTGAACAAGATAAATAACATTATAAGGGTAATTTCTTAATTTATGTGTGAAAATTAGATTTAAGTGAGCCAGAGATGTTTGAAGTCATCAACCTTATACTCTCTTCCAAAGTGATCCAAGTTTGGTGGCAAGATAGAAGTTAAAATGACTGGTGATAGCCTCAAGTGAGAAATAGATCGAAGGTATTATTTTATCTGGTAGAGAGAGTGCTGAAGGATTATGGACGGAAGTTTCCAATTTTGTGCAGGAGACAGCAATAAAAAATCCTTCCCTTCCCTTGCAATAAAACAAAACAAAACAAAACACAACAACAACAACAAGAAAAGCAAAATGACTGTCTTAAGGGGCTTTGCAAATTGCTGAGGAAAGAAGTAAAGCAAAAGGGAAAGGAAAAAAGGAATGATATAACCAATTGGATGCAGAATTCCAGAGAACAGCAAGGAGAGATAAGTTTTGTTTTTGTTTTTTAAAGGGAGCAACACAAAGAAATAAAAAAAAAAAATCATTAGAATAGGAAAGACAAGCGGTCTCTTCAATAAAATTAGAGATATCAAGGGAAAGTTTTATACAAAAATGGACATGATAAAAGCCAAAAATGGTAGGGACTTAACAGAAGCAGAAGAGATAGAGGTGACATACACATATACATGATAGGTGTCATGGATATCATGATATAGACTAAATCACTAATAACCTCAGTGTTGTGGTTACTGATCTTCAGTTTGACATTCTTATGTGGCTCAGAATGGTGAGTGACCATATAATAAAAAAAAGCTGGAGCTATCTCTAGGAGCAAGAGAAGGTTTATTTATATGTTCTCTCGAGAAATGGGCTTCCCTCCTGTCCAACAAGCAATCCAAAGGAGGAGGCACCTTACAGACAGGTTTGACAGTTTAAATAATTCCTAACAAAAATAGCGCTTCCCCCACTGACCCTCACCCTTATTGACTGAGAGTCTTACATTCTAAACACAGGAACAACCCAGGAAATTGGACTTTGGTCAATAAGTAGACAGCTGCCCATATTTGATTGAGGTAAGAAGAAAACGATGTCCTGGAAGAATAGCAGGAAGGGGAAGTAGGTATGTCCTTGGGTCAATGCTCAAGAACTACTTTCAGGCCTTACTCGATTTTCACAACTGTCTTTTAGAGATCTCACTCCATCTTGTTCATCCTGGACAATGAAGTCAAGAAGGCCTTTGGAGACATTGCTAACAATAAGGATAATAGAGGTAATGGAATTGCAGTTAAGATATTTAAAATCCCAAAGGATAATGTTAAAGTGCTGTGGTCAATCTGGCAGCTTATCTGGAAAGCTCAACAGTAGCCAGTGGATGGGAAAAGATCAGTTTTACATCCTAATCCTAATGAAGACAGTGTCAAGGAATGTTCAGATTATTGAATAGTGTCTTCATTTTACACGTGAGCAAGATTTTACTTAAAATTCTGCAGCCTGTGGCTTCAGCAGTATATGAGCTGAGAAGAGCAGGCTGTTTATTTCTTTCTTTCTTTATTTATTATAGCTTTTTATTTACAAGTTATATGCATGGGTAATTTTACAGCATCGACAGTCGCCAAACCTTTTGTTCCAATTTTTCCCCTCCTTTTCCCCACCCCCTCCCCCAGATGGCAGGTTGACCAATACATGTTAAATATGTTAAAGTATAAATTAAACACAAAATAAGTATACATGTCCAAACAGTTATTTTGCTGCACAAAATGAATTGGACTCTGAGATAGTGTCCAATTAGCCTGTGAATGAAATTAAAAATACAGGAGGACAAAAATAGAGGGATTGGGAATTCTATGTAGTGGTTCATAGTCATCTCCCAGAGTTCTTTCGCTGGGTGAGGCTGGTTCAGTTCATTACTGCTCTATTGGAACTGATTTGGTTCATCTCATTGCTGAAGAGGGTCACGTCCATCAGAATTGATCATCATATAGTATTGTTGTTGAAGTATATAATCATCTCCTGGTCCTAGAGCAGGCTGTTTTTGAAGAGGTAGAGAGGAACCAGACCAAATTGCCAGCATTTGTTGGATTATGGAGAAAGCAAGGAAGTTTCAGAAATACACCTACTTCTGCTTCATTGACTATACTAAAAATCTTTTTTTCCTGGATCACGACAAAATATGGCAAGTCCACAAAGAGATGAGAGGATCATATTTTACTTGTCTCTTGAGGAACATTAGCAAGAGTTAGAACTGAAGATGGAACAAACAGTTGTTTTAAAATTGGAAAAAAGAGTATGGCAAGGCTATATATTGTTACCTAATTTACTTGACATGTGCAGAGTACATTATGTGAAATGCCAGTTTGAAAATCAAAACCAGAATTATGGTTGCTGGGAGAAATATCAATTATCTGAGATATGCAGATGATATAACTCTGGTGGCAGGAAGTGAAGAGGAATTAGGAAACCGCTTGATGAGGGTGAAAGGGGAGAGTGGAAAAACTGGCTTGAAGCTTAACATAAAACAAACAAAGGTCTGAGGATCTGGTCATTTTTTGGCAAATAGAGAAGCAAATGGAATAGTGTTGGGTTTTATATTCTTAAGCTCAATGATCATTGCAGATAGTGACTGCAGCCATGGAATTAATTGATGTTTTCTCCTTGTAAGAAAAGTTATGGCAAATCTGCACAGCATACGAAAAAGCAGAGACATCACCTTGTTGACAAATGTCTCTATAGGTAAAGCTATGGTCTTCCATTAGTAATGGATGGTTGTGAGACGTGGACTATGTGGAGAGCTGAGTGCCACAGAATCAACACTTTTGAACTGTGGCTTTAGAGAAGATTTTTTAGAATCCCTTGGTTACATAGGAGGTCAAATCAGTCAGTACTTAAAGAAATTAATCCAGGCTATTCACTGGGAGGCCAAATACTAAAGCTGAAGATTAAATATTTTGGCCACATAAGAAGAAGGCAGGACTCATGGGAAAGGACAATGGTGTTGGGGAAGATTGAAAGAAAAAAGAAAAGGGGATGGAGGATGAAATGAGTAGATAGTGACATGCAAACCACAAACATGACCTTGGGCAGATTTTGAGAGATAGGGGAGGATCAAAAGGTTCATGGGGTTATGAAGAATCAGACATGATTAAACAGCTGAACCACCACCATAGCAGCAAATGGATGGGGAGATTCAGACAAGAATATGTTAATCGGATCACTGGGAACTATACAGCTAGTCGTATAAGAATTTATTTGAATTTAGTTCTGTCTCCATACACCTAATTCTGTCCACAAAGTCACCTGATTGCCTGAAGAAATCATTCCCAAAATAAGCATCCAGTGGATTCCAAGATACAAATACCCAGGGCTTTTTGTGCCAACAGAGAACTGGAAGCAAAGTGAGTCATTTGAGGAATGGCTAAAGAAGTGATGGAATAGGAATGCTATTGAATATTATCGAGGAATAGTGCCCAATATTAGTGTTTCAGAAAAAAAATTCATTATATTTATGTCAGGAAATTCCAGATGTCTAATCTAGTTTGTGTTGCATGAGACCTACCCTCATTAAAGAGATCCAGGTTAAGTCCAGCACAATTTCTCCTATGTCAAGTCTAGTATGAGTTCTAGGTGGAATGAGCCAGGAGGCTATGAGTCCCTTGGTTTCTGTTGCTCAGCTTTTTCTTTGGGTCTCATCCCTGTCTGACCTCACCCTGAGGGTGCTCCGGGAACACCAGGAACCCTCTTCCATCCCCAGGCTGGATCCCTTACTAGTTCTTTGTCAGGGTTCCCCATGGCATCCCAAATGTCCTAGGATGCCATCCCTAGCTTTACCATTGAGTTAGAATGCAACTATCAAACCTCCCTCAGAGGGACCCAGGAATCCTGCCTTCCACCTTCTGCCTTGCTAGCAGAACCCATGTGTTGTCTCCCTGCCCCCAGCTCTTGTTCAGAAATTGAAGTGTCTTGCCAATAGCCCTGGCTCTTTTAAGGACCCAGGAGTCCTGCTTCATTAACCCACGACCCAGACACTAAAGCTCCTGACCGGCCTCTCTTAACTGCCCACGTGACTCTAGAAGCAGCTCCCTGTCAGATCACAAGTATTTGGTCCCCTCTCTCCACTTTCCTTCCAGGGATTCAGATAAGCAGCCTCTAGGCCTAAGCTCCCAAGAAGGGCCCAGGAGCCCTCTCCAGCTCCTAGTTAGAGCCCAGGACAGGCTTCCTGCTTTCCCTCCTAGGACTCTTGTGTCACTCAGAAGTCCCCTCTCCCTTCTCCCAGCTTTCTGGCAGTGTCTCCTCCCATCTCCTGCCTTCCTGCCCCCACTTTGTTCAGAGTCCTCAGGCCCCCTTCCCAACAACTGAACCCTAGACAGGACTGTGTCTGCCAATGTAAGCTCCCCTTGGTCATTCCTAGCAGCCCCATCCCAGAGCCCTCACCTCCCCAGCTACTCTCTAGCTACCCTCCCTCTTAGATCAAGAAGTGAGTGTTGTCTGGATTGTGTGTGGGGGAGAGTTTGGGTGAGGAGATGCAGGGAGGACAGGACCCCAGTGGGAGGGAGAACTCTGACTCCTCTCATCCCATCTGGGATACCACAGTCCGCCTTCTGCCTCCTGAATCTCTGTGGAAGGAGAGGCACAAGAGAAAGAGTAAGAGAGGGAGGGAGATATCCTGTTCAGACCATTTTCATTTCCTTTTTTATTTTATAATAATTTTTTTATTTTTCAAAATATATGCAAAGATAGTTTTTAACATTCACCCTTGTATTGCAAATTTCTCCCCTCCCCTAGACAGAGGCTGCTTCCCTGGATCCCTGGAAGGAAAGTGGAGAGAGGGGACCAAATACTTGTGATCTGACAGGGAGCTGGTTCTAGAGTCACGTGGGCAGTTAAGAGAAGCCAGTCAGGAGCTTTAGTGCCAGGTCCTGGGTTAATGATAAATTGGTTTACTATAGGTTAAACATGTGCAATTCTCCTTGTTCTTGTTGTTGTTCTTTTTCTTCTTCTTCTTCTTTGCTGAGGCAATTGGGGTTCAATGACTTGCCCAGGGTCACACAGCTAGGAAGTGTTAAGTGTCTGAGGCTAAATTTGAACACAGGCCCTCCTGATATCAGGGCTGGGGCTCTATCCACTATACCACTATACCAACTAGCTGCCCCTCTGTGCAATTCTTCTAAATATATTTCCAAATTTGTTATGCTGTACAATCAGATGAAAAGGGGGAAAAAAAAAAAAACATGAGAAAGAACAAAATAACCAACCAAACAACAACAGAAATGGTGAAAATACAATGCTTTGGTTCACATTCAGTCTGGATGCGAATGGCTCTCTCCATCCCAAGTCTGTTGGAATTGTCTTGAGTCACCTCATTGTTGAAAAGAGCCAACTCCATCACAGTATCAACATAAAATCTTGTTCTTTCTGTGTATGATGTTCTCTTGGTTCTAGTCACCTCACTTAATATCAGCTCATAGAAGTCTTTCCAGGCTTTTCTGAAATCAACCTGGTCCTCATTTCTTATAGAACAGTAAAATTTCATTCCATTCAT
The DNA here is from genome assembly GCF_016432865.1 of Antechinus flavipes. Lineage (NCBI taxonomy): Eukaryota > Metazoa > Chordata > Mammalia > Dasyuromorphia > Dasyuridae > Antechinus > Antechinus flavipes. The sequence goes on along the minus strand of NC_067400.1, from coordinate 623,213,745 downwards.
ATACCATAACATATTCAGTCATTCTCCAACTGATGCACATCCACTCATTTTTCAATTTTTTTGCCCCCCAAAAAGGGCTGCTACAAAGATTTTTGCACATGTGGGTCCTTTCCCCTTTTTAATCGTTTCTTTGGGACACAGGCTCAGTAGAGACACTGCTGAATCAAAGAATATGCACATTTTGATAGCCCTTTGGGCATAGTTCCAAATTGCTTTTCAGAATGACTCCACTAATAATGTATTAGTGTCCCAGTTTTCCCACATCTCCTCCAACATTCATCATTTTCTTTTCCTGTCATTGTAGCCAATCTGAAAGGTGTGTAGTGGTACCTCAGAGTTGTCTTAATTTGCATTTTTTCCTAATCAATAATGATTTAGAGCATTTTTTCATATGATTAGAAATGGCTTTAATTTCTTCATCTGAAAATTGTCTGTTCATATCTTTTGACTATATATCAACTGGGGAATGACTTGTATTCTTATGAATTTGAGTCACTTCTCTATATATTTTAGGAATGAGGCCTTTATCAAAAACACTGGCTGTAAACATTTCCCCCGGCTTTCTGCTTCCTTTCTAATTTTGGCTGCATTGGCTTTGTTTGTGCAAAACTCTTTAATTTCATGAAATCAAAATTATCCATTTTTCATTTCATAATGTTCTCTAGTCCTTCTTTGGCCACAAATTCCTCCCTTCTTCACAGAGCTGACAAGTAGGCCCTTGTTCTACTAATTTGCTTATAGTATCATTCTTTACGTCTAAATCATGAACCCATTTCAATCTTATCTTGGTATAGGGTACTAGGTGTTAGTCAAAGCCTAATTTTTATCATACAATTTTCCAGTTTTCCCAACAATTTTTGTTAAATAGTGAGTTCTTATCCCAGAAGCTGGAGCCTTTGGGTTTCTCAAACACTAGATTAATATAGTCATTAACTACAGTGTCTTGTGAACCTAACCTATTTCATTAATCCATTTGGTTTTGTTGACCACTGCTTTCTAATATAGTTTTAGGTCTGGTACAGTTAGGATACTTTGCTTTGCATCCCCCTCCCCACCATTAGTTCCCTTGAAATCCTTGACCTTTTGTTCTTCGATGAATTTGTTATTTTTCCTAGCTCTATAAAGTAATTTCTTGACAGTTTAATGATATGACATCGAATAAGTAGATTAATTTAGTTGTAAAATGGTCACTTTTACTATATTAGTTTGGCCTACTGAAGAGCACTTGATATTCTTCCAGTTGTTTAGATCTAATTTTATTTGTGTGAAAGGGCTTTGTAATTTTGTTCCATATACTTTCCGGCTTTGTCTTGGCAGGTAGACTCCCAAATAGTTTATATTATCTACAGTTATTTTAAATGGATTTCTATCTCTTGCTGCTAGACTTTGTTGGCAATATAGAGAAATACTGATGATTTATTGGATTTATTTTATCTCTTGCTACTTTGCTGAAGTTGAGAATTGTTTCAAGTAGTTTTTAGTTGATTCTCTAGGATTCTCTAAGGAGACTGTCCTCATTCCAAGCCTGATCCCACCTGCTCCCTTCCCTGCTGGAGGCTGTGGTCCGAGGGCAGGGCCGGGGTCTTTCTGACTCCTGTGGGACTCACTCCCTGTCTATCCCTGTAGGCCTGGAAGAGAAGGGAAAGCCTGTCAGCCTCTGGAGTCTCAGCCTGCAGAGGACCAAGGCCTGGCCCAAGGAGGGAGCCTGGAGCCGAAGGAGATGGCCCCCGGGAGCTGTAGACCCCCAGCCCAGGTGAGTGCAGTCTGTGCACAGACTTGATCAACATCAGCTAATCTAGGTCCTTTCATGGGCCTAGAGGATTGTCCGGCTTCTTTAGCCTGAAAGTGAATGCAGTAGTAACAACTCTGCTCTGCTCTCTCCTTCGGCCTTTGAGCTGATTGATGGCTCTGTGGCGTCCCAGCAGCTGCAGAGAGATCTGGTCATTTTGAGATTCTCCCTCATTACAAGTGACTGACCAAGGCCACCCCTTCCCTCATCGGTCCCTGTCTATAGGCTTTGCTCCCTTTTTACACTCCTAACCCACCTCCCATCACACATAGCTACCGCCCCCCCCCCCCCCCCCCACCCCCTTACACTCCCTTGCAGCAACTGAAGGTCAAGGAAAACCCTTCCCTCTTGAGTCTTGTGTGGATAGGTCTGGAGCAGGGTCCTAGGGCTTCCCAGTCTTGTCTCAGAGCAGAAATTGTCCTCCTGCTTCTGTGCCCTTCTTCTGCCTCTACAAACACAGGTCTTCTCTCTGAACTCTTTCCCTTTACCATTTCTTTGGTCAAGTTAGCAAACTTTTAGAAAGACCCTACTGTGTGCCAAGCACTGTTCAACTTTCCTTGCATACAAAGGAAGGAAAAAAGGAGCTCCCAGCCTAATGGGGAGACAGCTGTGTCAAAGCAAGTTCTTACAGTGCAGAAGGGAAACACTCTCAGAAAGAAGGTCTTTTGGAGAGCAGGAAAAGCTTGTTTTCAGAGGGTTGATTTTAGTAGAACCTGGAAGGAAGCCAGGAGGCCCAGGTGAACAGGGAGGACATTTAGAGCATGAGAGAAGACATTGGAAAGGCACAGACTCAGGGGGTGGAGGATTCTGGCCAAGGATCAATCAGGAGCTCAATGTCTCCAGTGTCCATGGGTCAGAGAAGAGGTGAAGGGAGTAAGGAGGGAGAAGACTGGAAAGGGGATTGGGGCTATTATATGGTGTCTGGTGTGTGCCATGGGCCTTATAAATATGGTTTCCTTTGATCCTGTAGAAAGAATTGTCAGGGTCTTTGATAGAGACAGCCAGAATATGATGGCACAGGATGCAATCAGACAGGTACACTGCCAGAAAGAGCCCCCTATGTGCCCTGATTTTTGGGTGATGTGAGTGGGCCCAGTGCAGCCTCACTGATCTGAAGTAATTATCAGTGTCCTCTACAAGCTATGGACAGATAAATAAAATATAATTAAAAGAATCATATTAGCATTAAGAGAAGTTGCAGAAAGCTTGCTGGAAACCAGTAGGTGGAGATGAGAAGAGATGCTTTGAATGATGGAAGACAGTCAGAGAAAGTGCCCTGAAAGTAGAGATGAAATGTCTTCTGGGCTAAGAAGGAGGCCAGTGACATTGGATCAGTGAGGAGGTAGCAGGAAATAAGGTGTAAGAAAGATGGAATACAGGGTAATGTCATGATGGGCTTTGAATGTAAAAGAATTTGTATTTATTCTTGGAGCTAGTGGGGAGCCACTGGAGTTCACTGAATAGAGGAGTTACACGATCAGACCTGCAATTTAGGAAAATTATTTTGCTATCAATTGGACAATCCATTGGAGTGGAGAGAATCTTAAGGCCAGTTGACCTAAATTGGCAGGATCCTGCAACTGCCTAAGGGGGAGATGATGGTTGGAAAGTCAGAGAGAAGCAGGTGCTTTTGAAAGGTGCTAGAAGGTAAAATTCACAGGCCTTGGCAAGGGATTAGCTAAGAGGGGAGAGAAATGGGAATGGAGAATGATATACAGGTAGCTGAGACTATAATGTTGCCTTTGACAATAAGAAGGAAGGTAATAAATTGTCTGTTAGACATGGGGACTTTAGGATAGCTACTGGACATTGTGTTGGAGGCATCTGAAAAGGGCTGGGAACACAGATAGTTTTGGTTGAAGGGATTCATTTTTTAAGTCAAAATAAGGACCAGAGTGTTGGAATGAGAATGATTAGGTAGTCATTAGTCAATCAGTATTAAGGACCTACTGTGTGCCAGGTTATGTGCTGGGAACTAGAAATTCAAATTTAACATGAAAGCATTCCTTCTATCCCAGGGCATATAATCTAACGTGGGAAGATAAGATATAAAAAGAACTAGAAATATAGAGAAGGATGGGAGAAGGTATCAGATACTGGGGCATGGTGGAGAAGTCAAAGAGGCAGAGGGTGATAATAAGGTGCAGTGCTACAACTGATGGGGTGATTTCTCTAATAAGCTTCAGAGTGCATGATGAAGAAGTTAGTCGAAGTAGCCCCAAAGATAGTGTAGCGTGGTGAGAAATGAGAGGTATCAGCTAAACCCTCTCCTTAAAGTGGACGTTTAGTGTTCATGGCTCCACCAACAGTGGTGAAGGATGAATATGGGAAGGTAAAGAAGGAAAGAAGTCTGGGAGTTTCTGTTGGTAGTGAGTTAGGTAATCAATTATCAATCAACAGTATTATTGCAGCGGAGTCCATGAAGTGAATAAATGCTATGAAACATAGAACAGTGACTCCAGAGACTGTTAGAAAGAAATAATAATTTCCCTAAAATTCTTGGGAATCTCAAAAAGTGGGAAGAGATCAATCAATTTCTTAGTTATTCAGAAGAGAAATAATAGAAAGATAGGATGTTAAAGATGAAATATGGTTTTCAAATAAAGCATAAATTTATTATGTAAGAGATCAAAATGATGAAAAAGTAAAAAGAATTTTACCCACATGCTACATACAGAATTGCTCCCACATAATAGGAACTCTAAAAAATAACTACGCCTTGTTATTATAATGGAATGGAAGAAGATGACACAGAAAACCAAGAGATTCCTAGCACATTCGCCAAATACATGTCTACACTTAGCAGGTTGGAGAAATAAATGACCTATCCCAACTATCAACACATTTTCAGATCTGATTGATCTCTCCTGTATGTTTTTCATCCTTCTGCATTAACTCATTGTTGTGACTCTTGTCTTCCCAATTTCTTGAGTTCATAGAGGTATGTTTAGACTGGCCATATCTTCCTCAGGAATCAGATCAAATGCCAACTTCAGTTTAGAATATTACCTTTATTAATGAAGGAAGGAAACTTTCTTTCCTCTTCTTGGTTACTCTTATTTTTATATAACTAAATTTCAAAATTAATGAATATAGGCCATTAACAAATGAAAGCAATCATAAAGCAAAGGCATATTGCTTTGGCTATGACACATGATATCCAGAACCACCTGAAGCCTTCAATATAACAATTTTGTTGTTTTTGTTTACTCATCTTTCAGTATTTTGCCACTTTTCAAGAACCTCTCAGTCTCTAACATTCATCAGGGATATGACCTTTGGAAAATTCCCTTCTCTGTGCTTCTGTCTCTTCCTGTAAATCAGTGAGTTTGGACTAGATGAATTCTGAAGTCTTTTCCAGTACTAATTCCTATTGTTTTTGATGATTTAGAAGTTGGTGAGATTGAAGAATGTGATTGTGGACTTCATCTCAGAGGAGTGGGCCCTTTTGGACCATTCTCAGAAAGAGCTGTACAAAGAGGTCATGGTGGAGAATACCAGAACCTGTTCTCCCTGGGTAGGGAGCACTGAATCCAGGAACAAAGGCACTGCCTTCATTTCCTTTCTTGGGCAGGGTTTCCAGCATTTATCAATGATGATTGAGACCAAAGTGCTGATCCCTTGTACTCAAGACAGAGCCTTCCTGGTTTTCCTGTAAAAGGTCTTTGTGTTGTATGATAGGGAGCTGGGGGTTTCCTTTGTTGTTCCTGAAGCTGTCCCTTACTGGTTCTAGGGGGCCTGAAAAATCAAACCAGTCAATAACCTCAGACTTAGAAATAACCTCAGAGATTCTAGTCTAATGTCTACCTGAATATGAATTTTGTCTGTCAAATCTCTGTAAATATTCCATGGTTTGGGAGGTAACCTTGACTACAGCAATTTCTATCTCCTAGATGGTGAGGGGAGTTGGGTGTCTGAATCAGTGCGGGATTCCCTGTTGATAGGAATTCCAGAACCAGTTATGCTGTTGAGACATAGTCTTGTACAAGAAGTAACCAACACATGTCCAATGAATGCAGAAACAGTGGGTCAGGGATGCTCCCACATAATACACATGCATGTGTGTACATGTATATGTATGTGTATGTGTTTGTGTGTGTGTGTATGTATAGATCCACACTTTGTTATAGCCTTCTTGAGTGAGTTGGGTCAGGGGGTGAGGGGAAAGAGAAAAAAAAGAATAAAGTAAAAAATACACAGCAGAGAACAAAAGAAAACCAATAAAGAAGCAAGAAAAGATGGACAGGTCTAAATACAATGTGTAGTATTTATAGTAAAGGATTTCTTGAAATGAAAATTCATTCTCTTATATTTTGAATTCTCTCTAATGTTCTGTTATGCACATAGGAATTTGTTTTTTCTACCTTTATTTTGTATTTAAATTTTAAATAAATTAGTTATATATAAAAGAAAATGGGCAATGAAAAGAACCTCCTACTTCCCAAAGTAGTATCCTCTTCCTTTTTTTTTTTTTAAATAACTTTTTATTGACAGTATCCTCTTCCTTTTTGATTGGTTCTGGTCTTTGAAATACCAGGGAAATCATCCTTGAGGCATCTTGAAAACTTCCTGTCACCTGTGTCTTACTTAACATGTCCCCTTTCCCTAAAGAATTACAAGTTTCTCTTCATCCTCATCTTTTATTTCTATGTCCAGGTCTTCCAGTTCCCAGAGAATATTTGATCTCCCATTTTGAGCAAGGGGAAGTGTCCTGGATGCTGGAGAGAGAAGGCCCAAGAAATTTTTGTCAAGGTGAGTAAGGTTATCACAAGAGATAGCTCTGTGACACAGTGAAGAATGCTGGACTTGGAGGCAGGAAGACCTTGTTTTTTCAGAGACTTTTTGGCAGGGGGATCCTGGGCATGGAAATAAAGGATAACAAATACATAATAAATGAATAAAGAACTCATGATCCTCAATTTCCTCACATGTGAAATGAATGGATTGGACACCATGGCCTTTCATTTCCCTTTTGGTGATAAAAATAATTTTATCACTTTCTGTAATATCCCTTGTTTGGACTTTTGGGTCATGGAAGTCTCCTGAAAAAAATTTCAAAAGGATTTGGACTATCCAATACTAGCTTTCCTACCTTCTTCCAATCAACAAGCATTTATTAAGTGCCTCCTCTGTGCCAGACCTCTTGCTAAGGGCTGGAGATTCAAAGAAAAGTAAGGAACATCCCCTGCTGTCACGGAGCTCACAGAGCAGTGGGGGAGTTAGCATGGACACAGCTACGTAGAACTCACTAAACAGAAGTTTAGTCAGGAGAGGGAAGACCCTTAGATTGAGGAATGGAAAAGGCTCATTGTGGAAGGTGCGCTTCAGAGAAGCATTTCAGGTGTGAAGGACAGCCAGGGAAAACCCATGGATATAGTTTGTGCTGATCAAGGCACAGAAAGGAGGCACAAACCATATATCCATGGGTTTTCCCTAGCTGGAATGCTTCTCTGAAGCTGTGTCTGATTTATGTGAGGTGAGGAGGAGGTGAGGGAGCGCTTGCTAAATATCCAGTTGTTTCAGTGAAATAAGAGGCCAGGTTCTCAGCTGAGAGGGTTGGTTGGAGTGAGCTCTATGGGAGGGATGAGGAGGAATGAAGAGACTGGAAAAGCTGCTGCGATGAATGAAACAGGGAGTCAGCCAGAGACTTGTCAGTGGATCACCTGGCCATACCGGCCAGTTAGATTGATGCTACCTACATTTGTATCCAAGCAACCTGATTTCAAGATTTTTCTCTCACCCCATTCAGCAGCACATGAGTAGGAGTGAAGGCCATTGTCTTACTTGGGAGTAATCCAAAGCTGAGGCTTGCTTAAGTCATTGCCTTTCTTTATCTTTGTGGTCCAATCTTTGTCCCCATTCTTGGAGAATCATTTTTTGCCAAAATTATGTAGGTGGCTGCCACCCTCAATTTAGAGATATAGGAGGCAGAGATTTTCAGGTATTCTGTAACAGTAGACCCTCCAACAATCTTTGTGATCTCCCTATTTGGTCTGATCCCATTCCCAGATCCCATCTGTCGGGTTTGGGACAAATCTAAGTCCTTGTAGATTGTAAGGTGAAAGGAAGCCCCAAAACAGAACCTTCATTCGACCAATTGCCAGGAACATCAATCAGGAAACATTAATTAAGTGACAATTATGTTCTAGAGCTGTATCAGGTATTCAGGGAGGGCTAGCACTTCTGGTGCAAATGCTTACCAAGTCTTTTTCAGGCTGGCTCATTCACCTTTGGTACTCAGCTCTCCTCTGTGGCACCAAGAAGCTGTAACAGGCACAGTGGCCATACCCTAGGAAACTGTCTTGCCAGATGGGCTAAACGAGGCTGAAGGTAATTAATGGGCCTCGTGAGTGAGTTAAAGGACTATCTGCCCCTAATGTCCCTCTGTGGAGTGGGCTGATGCTCCAACAGCCATGAAAGTGGCTGAAGCACGTGCTGTGGAACACTTTGAGCTTATCCAGACATTGAAAATGCCTAGGTCACCTGTGGCATCCTGGACCACTGTCAGTCATCTTGGCTTTTGTCCTGCTAATGGATCTTGACTCTCAGAGAGAGACTGAGGCTGATGACTTTGTACAACTTTGCCTCCCTTAAATCCAAATCATTTACAAGTGAAGCCATCGCTTTGTGATGTTATTGGTCCTCTTTAAAAACAAAGAAAGCAACAGTTATATTCTAGGCATTTGCTGATCTCTGGGGATATGAAGAAATGCAAAAGATAGTTCTTGTTGAAGAGCTACCTAGTATATACAAGTCAGAAGAAGCAACAAATTGTGAGCTTCAATCTTAGTTGATCTAGGTATAAGAAAGTATTTTGGTATGAAATACATTAAATTCCATAGGAATACAACTAAAAAAATGAGAGGAAGGAGAATGGCAGTTCAATAATAATAATAATAACAATAACATAGTTACATAGTGTCTCATATGTGCCTAAAATCTTACAAATATTTTCTCATTTTATCCTTGCAATAATCCTAGCAAAGAGGTTCTGTGATTATCCTCTTTTCACAAATAAGGAAACCAAGGCGAGTAGCAAACTTTTGAAATGGCTCTGGAATTCAGGTCTTCTTGACTTCTGACTCGGCGCTCTTTCTAAGTGGAGAATAAATTCAGTGCAGAAAATAGCTTTAAGACTAGAATGAGAGGCACTAGAAGAACTGTTTTTGTTGAAGAGTTGAATTGATCCATGAAGGGTTAAAGATGGCTTGTAGAGCATTCCTGGTTTTCAGAGAGCCTGCCATCTGTGCAAATATTTGTAACTCATTGTCTGGTGTTTATTCTGCTGATGAGATATGCTTACAAAATACCCTAGGAATGAGGGAACTACTCTGGTGCAGTGATGGGAAGCAAATGGGCTTGCCTGTGACCATCAACTGGGACTTGATTTCCACATGAATTTCAAATCTTTCTGACTTTTGGGAAACAATTTGATATCAGGTTGAGAAACTTAATTAGAAATGATCAGAGTTTGATGTAATCACTCCCTGACCTTGAAAAGCATTGGAAAAGTTTGAAATTATTGCAAAAAAACCCTTATACTTGAAACATGTACATATTTGTTGTTCCATAGGAACATTTTTATACTTACATTTATTTTATTTTAAAATATTTATAAAACAATTATTTTCTGCTCAGTGTTCCGTTAGGGAATTTTTAACTGAAGTCCCTTAGATCATTGCTGTGAAATCCCAAAAAGTTTGCTAACTACAAAATATCAGGGGCTGCTATAGGACTAATAGTGAAGGATGCTGTTCATTTCCTGACAGAAGGATGATAGAGTCAAGGTCCATAACACATAAAATTTTTAGATATAGGAAATGGATGGATTTTTTTTTATCATGTTCATTACAAGTATTTCAGTTTTTCTTTTTTTAGTTGTGGACCAGAAACAATTCAAAGATTAATTTTATAAACATAGATAATGGTTATTCTAAAATAGAGATGGACGAAGACAGAATATAATATAGTATATTTTGGGTGAATACAAAAATCAAGGTAGGCAGTCCTGAATGGTCTTTCTTAGACATGAGAAAAGAAAAAGTAAGATAAAGGGATCACCAGAGAAATCAGACTGTGTTTATAGACACAATAGTTAATGAAATAATATGAATACACAAATAGTACATCTGTCATGATAAAAATCTGTGATAAGGAGAAACTGAGACACAAAGGTCTGAGCACAATTTATGAGCAAGGCTAACAACTGTAAATAGGATACAAGGGTCTTCAGTAACTGAGGATCTATCTTGCAGTCAGAGTAGCTCTTTTATAGCAGCTTGTTACATCAGGTACCAGTGATGCAAGCTAAATTCTGATTGTGATTGTTCTAACATGAGGATGGATTTGGCTTGACTCAGAGAAAGGATCTCCAGAACACACAGCAATGGGAAAAATACAGCTAACATCTTCTGGAAAGTCTTGTAGTGGACAAACAACTTATGAATAAATTGATTCATCTTTTCTTTCCCCCTTCTCACTATTATGGTGGGCAAAATCTCAACAGATTCTGAGTCCTTGTGATCAGGCTATACCCATAGGAAAGGAAAGTATGAATTCCACCGATGGGCCCCATACAATCAAGGCTACATTTGATCCATGAATATTGTTCCAGTGATTAGATACAATTCTCAATCAATAGTTCTCAGCCAATAATCAATAATAAAAATTAAGTAGCATAAGCAATAATACAAAATAAATATAAAATTAGATACAATTCTCAATCAGTAAATGATATAATTCTCAATTTCATGTAATCTATGGATCTGAATACATTATAATAAATGTTGGGTGCAACACTGAAAACTACTGCACCACAACAGAACTATTTCTCAGTTTAATATATTAAATTTACAAAGAATGACTGTGATAATGTAATAAACCTAATCAATTAAGAGAAGCAAAAAGAACCACAATCCAATAAAAAGTACCCCATTCCCACTTGACCTTTCCCCCTCGAGATTCCCTGCTCTAGACCATAGGTGGTCCTGCAGAGCTGAAGGGATCCTATGAGACTGTACCATCTATGCTTGGTGGCTGGGTTGCACATGCTGCGATTGTGGAGAGTACATGACACAATTAGAAGAACAGCAATCAGATCATTCCCCCAATAATTTTTTAAGCTCTGAGAATCTCCCAAAATATGCTGATATGGACACTGAAGAACAATGTTATAGAAGTATATGCAATCATTAAAAAGTTATGTAATCTCCAGAAGATTGGGTTAGGACTGATTGCTTCAGTGATCATTTCTATGTTCTGATATTGTTTCTGATTTGTAAATTTGTATGTGTGTATGGAGAAGGGGCGAGAGAGGATCATAATTTGTTCTTCCCCCTTTCAGCATACAATTTAACCCTTCAGCTTCTCAACCCTTTGAGACTAATAGTCTCATAATCATTATTTTTTTAATAATTCTGTGTCTGAACAGAAGTAATACACAGCTTACAGAATAGCTAACAGGTCTCTAATACAGAGACCTAATAAAACAAACAATATCACAACAGGGTGAAGTGAGAGATCCACTATAACTGTAGCTTTAGGTGTGCCTATGAGCTGTTCTTTAGCTGTCCCTGGCGAGCACCTCCTGGGCCTCCCTCCAGCATCTGTGCATGTCACATCTCGCCATTTCCTGACTGACTGTTCTGACAAAGGTCCACCATTTCAGTCAAGATGCCACTACTCCCTTTCAACCATCTATGCTCCAGGTCACTTGTGGAGACTCTCTAGGTTATGCCGCTAACAGCTGTGTGTGATAAGCTTTAGTACCATTTAATAAAACTTGGCAAAAATTGCCTTCCAGTAATTAGTTAGTGTGAAGAAAACAAGTTTAGGTCTTATGGAGCTAACCTTATGAGCAACAGAACTAGAGGAAGAACATCAGGATAAGCTATCCAATAGGGTACCTTATTCTTTTTTTTTTTTTTTTTCTTGGCTAGGCAATTGGGGTTAAGTGACTTCTTCAGGATCACACAGCTCGTAAGTGTCAAGTGTCTGAAAATGGATTTGGATTAAGGTCCTTCCAACTGCAGGCCTGGTGATCTATCCACTGTGTAAGAAACAAAATATTTTAACAAGAACTTTATTGTTCCTGGATTTTATTTTATGTTCCTGCAAGAGTAGCTGTCTAGGCTAGTAGACAGGAAGATAATCTTTTATTTCCTATCCTGAAGAGCAAGTCCCTCCTCTGATTCCCTATTAATTGGATGTTTCAGAGGTTACAGAATATGAATCTCCATCTCTCATTACATCACCAAGCACTGTGCCAAACAAACCTGGCACACATGGGAATACAAATGCAAGCAAAAAGAAAGCCAGTCCCTGTCCTAAAGGAGCTTACATTCTCTTGGGGGAAGATTCCGAGTGGAGGAACCAGAGCCTTCCATTTCTTAGATTTCAATTTTCTAATTTAATTTTTATTTCTCTGTATTTCTCAGGCTCTTTTTGGTCATGGCCTTCTGGTAGACCAATATATAGCCAAAGGAAGGTAGCAGCCAATTGATGGTCCATTATAGGTTTTATAGAGAAAATTTAATCTCAGGGTCTTGCTGTAACTTGGATTTAGGGGACAGAATGATTTAACATAGTTATTATATGATAAAGCATCCTGAGCTCTGTTTTATTTCAGGTAAGAATCACAATTAACTTGTAATCCATTAAGTATTAAAAACTTTATTGCAAAAAAAATGCTAACCATAATATGAGTCTTAAATACATTAAATCTTTTTGCTAGTGGAGGGTCTTGCCTCGATGTGGATGGCAGCTGACTGCTCAGGGGAGTGATTGCTGAAGATTGGGGTGGCTGTGGAACTTTCATAAAATAAGACAAAGAAGTTTTGCCTCAGTGATTGAACCTTCCTTTCATGAAAGATTTCTCAGTAGCAAGTGATGCTGATGTGGACTTTGAGCTTACTCTCCTCATCTGTCAGGAAGAAGCCCAATGGGCTATTTTCAGGCCTATAACCAAGTCCCAGGCTATCTGGCCACAGTACTCTCAATTAAATCCAATTCACTTGCATGTCCTGGCATCAGCTCCCTGATGTCACGGTCCTCGTCCAGAGTGAAGGACAAACAACAAAAATAAGAAAAATTCATGTGACTTGGTTTATTGTGAAGTTTACTTTATTGCTGTGGTTCTGATATAGAGCCCCCAGTATGTCTGAGGTAGCCTGCATTTGAAAGCAGGGAGAAAAAATTTAACCTGGAATTGAGCTTCACTTACTTTTTAGTTGCTTTTCTTGAGTTAAATACATTTCTTTCAAATTAGCTAGGTGGCCCCATAGTGGATAGAACATTGGGTTCGGAAGCAGGAAGACTCATCTTTATGTGTTCAAATCTGGCCACAGACACTTCCTAGTTACTCTGGATAAGTCAATTAGTTTTTTTTTTTTTTTGTTTCAGTTTCTCATCTGTAAAAAGAACAAGAGAAAAAAATGGCAAAGTATTGCAGCATCTTTGCCAAGAAAACCCCAAATAGGGTCAAGAAAAATTGGACTTAAATGTTTACAGATTAGTATTACATCAAAGTGATTATAGGCAATAGTTCTAAGTATAAAAATCCCAATCCATTAAAGTTTATCTGCTGAATTCTCAAAAAAAAAAAAAGAAGAGTTGAACTAGACAGAAAGACCAAATAATCACAAATTTAACTAGTACTTGTTAAACCTCTGCTAAGGGAAGCGATTCAAAGACCCAGGAATTTTCTTTGACTTCTTAAATCTATCTGGGGAAGGAAAACCCTTGGTCAAAGACATACCAAGGTTGGTCTCAAATCTGTATCTCCTCCTAATCTTACTTTTCCTTAAAATAAATTTCTACAGAAAGTTACCCTGAAACTCAACTGGAAACCCAATTTGGAAATTCACAGTAGAGAAAATGCATTTTATTCTCTGGTTAACTTCTAATTGGTTTATGAAGCCCTAAAAGTCTGTAGTCAGGGGGAAAATGCCCTTCTATCTTGCTCTCTGCATCCACCAAGATGGCCAATATTAGAAAAGTAGAAAAAACAAGACTATACTTTTAAATAATGTGAACATTCCTTTCCCTCAGGCAATGGGGAAAGGGTAGTTAAAGCACAAATGGCTTGGAAAAACTGATATCAATCGACCATAATCTGTCACAAAACAGACCTAAGCACTTGTTGGAAAAATGTTTCCTTCTCATCTCTATGGGTCCAATTTTCCATATACACAGATTCAGATAACAGATGAAGATGTGCAATGTACACAATGTCCCCTCTCGAGGACAATTTTCAGGGTTCTTTGATTAGTTTTTTTAGAATTTTAGTTGCTCCTCTCGACTCTGAAGATCTATAAACTGAGAAATCCTTTAGAGAGGAAATTCTCCAAGAGTTTAAGTTCCAAATTTCCTGTTTATATCCTGACTAAGAATGTTTCTCTGTTCTTCTAGGAGTCCTCAATCCCTTTTGAAAAGTAACTTCTCCAGTGGAATGGCTTAAATCATCTGCCATAAAAACAGCAAGAAAAAGCTTTTGCAGTGGAAACAAATGGGGGGAAGGGAAGGGGAATAAGTGAACCTTACTCTTATCAGAAGTGACTCAAAAAGGAAATAATATATATACTCAATGTGGGCATAGAAATCTATTTTACCCTGCAGGAAAGTAGGAGGAGAAGGGGATAGATAAGGTAAAAGGGTGATAGAAGAGAGGGCATATTAGAAGGGGGTAGTCCAAAGCAAAACACTTTTGAGGAGGGACAGGGTGAAAAGAAGGAGAGAACAGAATAAAGAAACAGGGTGGGGGGAATAAGAGAGAGGAATACAGTTTGGCAATAGTGATTGTGAAAATAATTTTGAAGCAAGTTTCTCTGATGAAGGTCTCATTTTTCAGATATTTAGGAAATTGAATCAAATTTATAAAAATAACACTCATTCCTTAATTGATAAATGACTGAAGATATGAACTAGCCCAAAAGGCTATAAAATCATGCATGTCCATTGACCTAATAATACCACTAGCCAGCCAATGGTATTATTACCCAAATATCCCAAAAGAGGTTTTAAAAAATGAAAAGGAGCTAGATGTACAAAAATATTTGTAGCACCTCTTTTCTCAGGGCAAAGAATTGGAAATTGAGAGGATGTCCATCAATTGGGGAATGCCTGGATAAATTGTGGTACGTCTTTATGAGAAATGATAAATGGGATTTTCTCAGAAAATCATACAAAGTGAAATATACTGTGTACAAAGTAATAGCAATGTTATAGGATGATCAGCTGTGAGTGACTCAGCTATTCTCAGCAACACTGAAGGACCTATGATGAAAAATGCTGTCCATATTAAGAGAAAGAACTGATTGTGGTTGAATACAGATTGAAGCATACTTTTTTCTCTTAATTTTTAATGATTTTTTTTTTTTTGCAGGGGAGAGCTATGTTTTCTTTCATAATATGACTTTCATGGAAATGTTTTGCTTAATTTCACATGTGCCTTCTCAATGTGAGATGAGAAAGAAGGAGAGGAGAGAATCTGGAACTCAAAGTTTTAAAAACAAATGTAAAAAAATGTTTTACTTGTAATTGGAGAAAAATAAAGTATTAAATAAAAAAAAAAGAAAGAAAAGTAACCTTTCCAATGTAAAGCTGGAGGCTACTTCTTGAAGAAAATGTTTTGAGGGGCTGAGAAATTACTTTCCTAAAAAGGCATCAAACAAGTGTCATCAACAATTGGGGGATCCAGGGTTTTGTATTTCCAATTATTACTAAATTGTCACATTACACAAAACTAGCACCCCAAGACAAATATATACTGGATTTTTCTTCAAGGGGATGCCTACCTTGAATTTTAAAGAAACTGGGACCTGAAGGGAGAGTCAGGTGCCTGATTGTAGTCCTATATGTAGTCCTAGGGTTTTCTAGGAGGACTGTTTTATAGTTCATTCTTTCTATCTCTTCATGGGTTTGGAGAAAAACATTATGAGTGTAATCAATGTTGAAAGCTGCTCAGAAGGAGCTATGATCTTACTGCATGCAAGAGAATACATAGAGGAAAGAAACGGAAATATTATGAATATAATAAAATTTATAGTTCCCCTTTTTTGCTGTTTTGTACATCAGAGAATCCACACCAGAGAGAAAGCTTATGAATGTAATGGATGTGGGAAGGTTTTTACACAGCATCATCAGATGATGTATATTGGAGAGAAACCTTATGAGTGTTTGAAATTTGGTAAAGTTTTTAATGTATATTTTTCTGGTACTAAACATCAGAAAATTTACACTAGAAGAAAAATTTAATTTATTAAATTAATTATATAGTCATTAATATATCATTAATGTATTAATTAATATAATCATGGAAAGTCATCCCTTATTTTCCATCAGAAAATTCACAAGATGGAAATCTGTAATGAATGTGAAAAGGCATTGGAATATAGAGCTTCTTAGACAGCAGAAATTTCATATTGGGAATAGGTCTATTTAGATTTGATGTGGGAGGGCCTTCAGTCTGAGAACATCTCTTAATTTACATCAGAAGATTAGAGTGGAGAGAAGACTTATGAATGTGTTCGATGAAGAATTGTCTTTTGTTGGATGATGGACCAGATATGATATTCATTGTGGGAATTTATCTGGAGTTTATATTTGTAATGTTGTTGGAGATAAAACTTGTGGATATGATGAGGGAAAGGCCCTTTCTGCTGTATAGATTTCAGAAGAATCAAAAATCTCATAATGTGCATAAAGCCTTAAGAATGGATTGAATTTTTCTCTAAAATTTTGAGATTTCTCATTACTCCTCTACAATAAGCCTTAGCATTCCTATACCATAACTTTTTTTTTTTTAGTTTTTTAAGTTGTTTTATTTTTTCTGATTATACACCTATATTAACTTTGAAAACACACATTTTTCCTTTATTAAATTTATGCTCTTTACTCCAAATTCCACATGCAATTTGACCGCCCTTTACACATAGTTCCAAATTGCTCTCCAGAGTCATTGGATCTGTTTACAACTCTACTAACAATACATTAGTGTAACAGTTTTCCCATATCCCCTCTGGCATTTAGCATTTTTTTCCTGTCATTCTTTTTATTTTTTTATTATAACTTTTTATTTACAAAACATATGCATGGGTAATTTTTCAACATTGACCCTTGCAAAACCTTCTGTTCCGACTTTTCTCCTCCTTTCCTCCAACCCTTCCCCTAGATGGCAGGTAGTCTAATACATGTTAAATATATTAAAGTATATGTTAAATCCAACAGAGGAATACATATTTATACAGTTATCTTGCTACACAAGAAAAATCAGATCTAGAAAGAAAGAAAAAAACTTCAGAAGGAAAAGAAAAATTCAAGCAAGCCATAACAGAAAGAGTGGGAATGATATGTTGTGGTATACACTCATTTCCCATAGTACTCTCTCTGAATGGAGCTGACTCTCTTCATTATTAAACATTTGGAACTATTTTGGATCATCTTCAGTGTTGAAGAGGGCCACATCCATCAGAATTGATCATCGGATAATTTTGTTGTTGCCGTGTATAATCAGAATCTCTTGATTCTGCTCATTTCACTCAGCATAAATTCATGTAAGTCTCTCTAGGCCTTTCTGAAATCATCCTGCTGGTCATTTCTTACAGAACAATAATATTCCATCACACTCATATACCACAAGAAAATACACATTTCTTTATGAATCACTCCAGGCTTTTCTGAAATCATCCTGGCTGATCCTTGCTTATAGAATAATAATATTCCATAACATTCATATACCATAACTTACTCAGCTGCTCTCCAGCTGCTGAGCATCTACTCACTTTCCGGTTCCTTGCCATTACAAAAACGGCTGTTACAAACATTTTTGTACATTTTGAGGGTCCTTTCCCACAAAGGAATACAGACCCAGTAAAGAAAATGCTGGATCAAAGGGCATGCTCTTTATTCCAAATTCCATACCAATTTGACTGCCCTTTAGACATAGTTCCAAATTGCTCTCCAGAGTCATTGGATCTATTTACAACTCTACTAACAATGCATTAGTGTAACCAGTTTTCCCACATCCCCTATAGCATTTATCACTTTTTCCTGTCATTTTAACCAACCTAAGAAGTATGTAGTGGTATCCCAGAATTGTTTTAATTTGCATTCCTCTAAACAGTAGTGATTTAGACTCCCCCCCTCTCTCCCCCAAGACAATTGGGATTAAGTGATTTACCGAGGGTCACACAGCTAGCGAGTGTTAAGTGTCTGAGATCACATTTGAACTCAGGTCCTCCTGACTGCAGGGCTGCTGCTCTATCCACTGTTCCACTAGCTGCCCCTTAGAACATTTTTTTAATATGACAAAACAGCTTTAATTTCATCTGAAAATTGTTCATATCCTTTGATCATTTATCAATTGGTGAATGGCTTGAATTCTTATAAATTTGAATCAATTCTCTGCATATTTTAGAAATGAGGTCTTTATCAGAGCCCTTGAATGTAAAAAAAAATTCTTCCTGGTTTTCTGCTTGCCTTTTAATCTTGGCTGCATTGGTTTTGTTTGTACAATAGCTTTTTAATTTAATATAATCAAAATTATGCATATCGCATTTCACAATGTTCTCTAGTTCTTCTTTGGTCATAAATTCCTTCCTTCTCCACAGATGTGAGAGATATTACTCTTAGTATCAACCATTATGTCTAAATCATGAGCCCATTTTGACCCTGCCTTGGTATAGGAGTGTTAGATGTTGATCAATGCCTAGTTTCTGCCATATTATTTTCCAAATTTTCCAGCAATTTTTGTCAAATATATGTTGGACGTTTTTGTAATCATTTTTTTGGGCACAATGGTTAGTTTAATTTATAAGTTGTTCCATTGTGGTTCAATTGTAATTTTTCTGGCAAAGCTATTGGAGTGATTTGCTACTTCCTTTTCCAGTTCATTTTACAGATAAGGAAACTGTTAAGGGGCAGGCCAATTCCCCGAGAGCCTCCCCAGCTGCGGATCACAGCATCTGAAGGAGCTGCAGGGCAGCCTTTGCCGACACAGGGGTTGGGGGCTGGGAATGAGATAAACTGGAGGCAGAGGAAGAGGAGGGAGGTCGGACAACGCAAGGCCTCCCGGTCAGAGAGGTCAGAGAACAGCAACAACGGCCTCTCCGTCTCCTTGTATCATCCTCTCACAGGAGGAGAGCCATCCTCAGGTCTGGGTTGGAGCTCCAGCCGCCACTGTCAGGAAACTGAGGCAAGCAGAGTCTCAAAGTTACTAAGTGTTGGAGGGCAGATTGTTGCTCAGGAAAAGGCGTCTTCCTGACTTCAAGTCCTGTGCTCTGTCCCCTGCACTGCCCAGCTTCCTGAAACCACCAGACCCAAGTTCAAATTCAGTCTCAGATACTGACCAGCTGTGTAAACCTGGGTAAGTCATTTAAACTTTTACTGCCTGAATATCCCCGTCTGTAAAATGGGGATAATCATAGCATCTTACGCCAAGGATCAAAGGAGACAGGATTTTAAAGTGCTTTGCAGGCATTAAGTTACCGTGTAAATGTTCCTTAAAAGAGTTTGTGCCCATTAATGTGTAACATACAAAAGAAAACGAGCATTTCAAGTCTGCGTCCTACACAGGCAAAGACGCCACTTTCTGGGACTGGATTTACTACAAAATACTGGGAAAACTGGCAGGCAGAGACCAACACCTCACGGCACAGACTAGGATTCGCTCCAGTTGGCGCCAGTGGGACCCACCGAGAAGAAGACTGCCACAGGCCATGCAGCGGGAGATGTCCCAGAGGCAGCTCGTGCGAGGCTGCAGTCAGCAGGGAGGGAAGAGCTGCACGAGGAGACCTGGGGATCCCCCGCTCAGAGAGGGTCACTGCGTCCTTGGGAGTTCAGCCAATCCCGAGAGAAGCAGAAGAGGAGCAAGAGGCCCAGAGGGGAGTGTGGGGGGCTCCCTGATCGCAGAGAAGGGGCGACCAGAGGGCGTGGAGGGCCAGACAAGCAGGAGAACCGGGAGAGGAGAGGGAGGGGCAACTGCGGGGGGCGGGGCGGGGAGACACAGGATTCCTGGGTCAGGGGTCGTGTGGGCTGGAACTCCTAGTGATCAAGGTGGGGGGGGGGCCCGCGAGGGGAGTTCTCCGGTTCTCCCGGGTGGGGGATCTCAGCCTTACTGGGGAAACTTCTCCGGGGCCAGAGGTGGGCGAGGGGGAATGGGGCTCCTCACTCCCAAGATAAGACGGAGGGGACTTTGGGCGACTCAGGGTTCTTCCACCCGGAAGCGGGCAGGGGTCCCGCGGGGTGTTTGAGGGCTCTGGATTTACGGCTAGTCCGCATTCCTAGGACCACTCAGAATCACTAGAGCTGCCTCTGCATCACTGTTGGGGGAAAGCGCAAAAGAACGAGGAGGAAGCGGAAAAAAGCGTTTGCGCGGCCTTCTGGGAAATGTAGTTCTCGCGGCTGCGCATGCCCAAGATCAAAGGCTGGGGGAGGAGACGGGGGCGGGGCTGGGGGCGGGCTCCTGTGGTGCTCTTCTTCTCCGGCCCCCCCCAGCTGCCTTGTCTCCATCGCGCGCCCTGGAGGCAGTTCATCACAAGTAAGGCCCCCTCGCCCTTGGAGCCCAGCTTGGACTTGGGTCTGCTCTCTTCCTGCGACTCCTCGGGGGGCTTATTGTATAAGGAGCGGGAGGCGGGGGTCTCCTCTTTGCAAAATTGTCCATTTTCCGGATAATCGAGGGGCTGAGGGCGTGGACGGGCGCTGACCCAGGGAGCCCCCGGCCCAGACCGGCCCGGTCCGGCTCTGCAGCGGCCCGACTGCATCCCGGGGAACTGGGGCGAAGCGGGGAGGGTGGGCGAGGCGATCGAGGCGGACAGTGCGAGGTGGAGCTCTCCACGAGAGACCTGGGTCCCGAGTGGGGGCAAAGTTCCTCCGCAGTGGGGGTGTAGGGCGAGCTGCAAAGGTAAGGAGGTTGCCCTCGGCCCCAGCGGGAGGCGCCGGGCCGCCCTCGTCTGGCAGAAAGATAACGTCGCTCTTAGTTTTCCGACCGGGAGGAAGGAAGAGCGGCGCAACAATGTGTCACGTGGTCGGTACCTGTGACCCAATGGGATGTGTACCGGGGAGGCACGCGGGCTTAATAGGAGGAAAATGAGCCATTATTAAGTTAAATTAAGATAACAGTTAAAATTCATATAATTATTTATATCAATTAACAGAAGTGACAGAAATCATGAATGCGTCAAAAAAGGCAGAAACCCTTTTGGCAAAATGCAGCACTGATTCCTATCTAAAAAAACATAGTTATAAAGGAGTCTTAAAATGAAAAAAAGACGCCTCTACCTAAAACTGACTGAAACTGCCAGGCCGCGTTCTTTGCGACGAGGATAAGCTGGAAGCCTTCCCCGTAAGATCAGGAGTAAAACAAGTTGGTCCGTTGCCACCCCCACTATAGAGTAGTTAGGAGTGCCGGCAGTAGCCGGAGGAGAAGAAAAAGCAATGGAAAAGATCAGAAAGGACCATGAGGGAATACAAAATGAGGGAATTTGTCAGATGCTATTGAGGACATACCTGGAAAATCCTAGAGATTCAGCTAAAACGTTAGAAGCGATTAATTTTAGCAAATAGCCACCTGTGACTTAGCCACAAAAATCATCAGGACTCCATGTGTCACCAACAGAATCCTGCAAGAGGAGGTAGTAAAAGATACCTCACTGAAAATAATTGCAGACAGCGTAAAATACCTGGCATCATACCTGCCAAAAAGCCAACCGAGGGGCTATGTGCACCTAAATAAAGCCCTTTTTGTCTAAAATCAGGTTGAAATAATTGGAGGAGCAGTAATTGTTCCTGGATAGATGAAGCCAATATAATAAAAATGACAATTTTGCTTTAATCTATTTAATGCCATCCCAATTAAATGACTCCAAAATTATTTGAATTTAGAAAAAAGAATGCAACTCACTAGGAAGAACAAAAGGTCAGTTAGTTCAGATACATTAATGAAAAGAAATGTAAAGGACGGAGGTTTAGCAGTACCAGACCTTAAACTATGTTGTAAGGCAATAATTATTGAAGGCATTTGGTACAAATTAGAAATAGAAAAATGAATCACTGAAACAGTATATGTGTTTGACAAACAAAGAGATTGAAACTTTTGAGATAAGAATTCAGTATTTGGTAAAAATAGGCTAGCTGGAGAGTCAGACTGCTCTATCTTAAACCCTTTGCCAAGATAAGATCAAAATAGGATACATGATCTAGATATAAGGAAATATTATAATTATTATATATTATGTAATATATATGATATATTATAATAATAATTATAATTAGAAGATATTACCTGTCAAGGCATATGGATAGGAGAACAATTGCTGAGTAATAATAGCAAGGAGATATAGAGAACATTGTGAAGTGTAACATCAATAATCTTGATTATATTAAATTTTAAAAGGGTTGTATTAAAAAAAAAGGTGTGCTACAAATAAAATCAATGTAGACAAGATTGGAGAGGGAAAACCGAAAATTGGGGAAAAAATTTTTATCCACAGTTTCTCAGATAAAAATTTCATATCTTAAGTATATAAAGAACTTTGTCAAATTCATAAGAATATGTATCATTTCCCAATGGATAAATGGTCAAAGGATATGAACAGGTACTTTTTCAGTGAAGATATCAAAACTATATAGTTAGGAGAAAAGTGCTCTCAGTTATTGATTAGAGAAACAAATTAAAGCAACTTTGAGATGTCATTTCATACCTATCAGATTGGCTACAATAATAGAAGAGAAAATGATAAATGTTGAAGTAAATATAGAAAAATTGGGACACTAATTTCCTACTGTGGAATGGGGAACTGAGCCAGCCATTTTGGAGAACAATCTGGAATTGTGCCCAAAGAGTTATGAAACCCAGCAATAGCACTATTAAATCTGTTTCCCAAAGTTACCAGGGAAAAAGGAAAAGAACGTATATATTCTCAAATAGAGCTGCTCAAATAGCAGCTCTCTTTGTTGTGGCAAAGAACTAAGAAAGGAAAACAAGGGTACGCCCATCATTTGGGGAATGGCTAAATAAGTTGTGTTGTGCTACATGATGGCATGTTATTGTGTTGTAAGAAATAATGAGTTGTAGATTTTAGAAAAATCATGGAAAAGCTTGTATGAAATAACTAATGAAAAGTGAAAAGACTAGAACTAACAGAACATTGCACTCAGTAACAGCAATATGGTTCTAAGAACAACTTTGAATGACTAAGTCATTTGAATATCATATAAATATTCCAATCAGATATAACAAATCTATGAAGGAAGATGCTCTCCATCCCTAAAGGAAAAACCGATAAATAGAAGTACTATGCTTTTACAAATATATATATGTATTTGTGTCTTTTCTAGGTAGCCTTTTCTAAGACAGGGTGGGGAGAAATAAACAAAAAGTGAACAACAGAATAAAAAGAAAACTTAGAAAGAAGCACAGAAAAGCAGGGTAGCTTTGAAAATGTTATGTAGAATTTATTATATAGTTTTCCAAAAAAAGTAAATAATGTGAAATGGAAATACATGGTTTCATATTCCATCTTCTTTTTATGTTGTTTTGTGAACATGGAAATGTTCCTTTTGTTTTAGTTCTTTTTGTGTTTAAGTTCAAAATGAATACAAAAAAATTAAAAAAGAAGATGAGTCAGAAAAATTTTGAAGACTTGTCTGAACTGATGCAAAGGGAAGTGAGCAGAACTAAGAGAATATTATACACAGTAATAGCAAATATTATACGGATAGTTGACTATGAAAAACTTAGCAACTCTTATCATTACAAAGAAGTACTCATGATGAGAAAGATCATTTACCTCTGTCGAGAGAAATGATGGACTTTGAGTGTAGACTGAAGTGTATTTCTTTTTCTTTTATTTTTCTTCACGGTGGCTAATGGAAATGTGAAAATGTTTTACCTGACTTCATACACATAATGGCTCACGTATTTCTAGCCTTCTCAATGAGTGGGGGAGGGATAGAATTTGGAACTCAAAAAATTAAAAAAAAGAAAAAAAAGAAGAGAACTACCTGAGAGCTTTTGACTATAAGTATGTTGGAGAATGGGCAACTAATAGTGCAATTGATAGAATGCCAGCTCTAGAGTCAGGAAGACCTGAGTTCAAATGTAACTTCATATACTTACTAGCTGTATTATGAACCTGGGCAAGTCATTTCACTTGTTTATCTCAGTTCCTCATCTGCAAAATGAGTTGGATATTGGATTTGGATACAACTGAATCTGCCAAGATCTTTGCTATTTGGGATTTTCCCAAATGGGGTCACAGAGAATGGGCATAATTGAAATGACTATATTTTGTGCTTGAGGCTTTTATCAGAGAAACTCTAATAATAATAATAATAATCAACTTCTCCAGTTGATTCCCATTCAATTTTAGATGCATAAGTATTTTTTATGTGATAAAAATTGCTCATTTTATTTTTCTGTGATTCCCTTCTAACATTTGGTGATGCATTCTTTTATTAGTACTTTTAAAAAATGAATTGTCTCCAAGTTCTTTTAATTTGTAAGTTTTCCCTTCTCTTCCTTTTTTTTTTTTTTTTTTTTTTAAAGAAATAAGATTTATTTTCCTTATCCTGTGCATAATCATCCATCACTTGATTCATCAATAATAGTTGGATACTTCTATCACATTTATTTTGGTATTTCTTTTAATTAGTTCTGTATGCTTCAGAAATGGTGAGGGGTCACCATTTAATAAAAAAAGCTGGAGAGAGCTTAGAAGCAAAGCAAAGTTTATTATACATTCTCCTGAGAAGGGCATCCCACCCGATGAGCAGACAATTGAAGGGAGGAAGCCCCTTCTGGGGCAGGGTCCACATTTTTAATCCCTAACACAAATACCCCCTCCAACCACTGATCCTCATCCTCATTGGCTGAGGATCTTACATTCTAAATGGAAATTACTCAAGAAATTGAACTTGACCAATAAGTACTTAGTTGCCCATATTTGACTGAAATAGGGAGAAAATGATGTCATGGGGGTATAGTAGGCCGGGGACTTAGGTATGCCCTTGGATCAATGCTCAAAGTCCTTCAGGCCTACTCCAACTCTGAAGTAGATGAAGCCTTACTCGATTTTCACAACTGTCTTGAAAGGATCTCACCTCATCTCGTTCAGTTCTGCTTTATCTGAGATCAGAAGTGTTACCCCTGCTTTTTTTTTTGCTTCAGTTGAAGCATAATATATTTTGCTTCAGTGTTAACGTTTATTATGTGTGTATCTCTCTGTTTCAAATGTATTTTTTGTAAAAAGCATATTGTAGGGTTATTTTCTTATCCACTCTTCTTTCTGCTTCTGTTTTATGGGAATTCATTCCATTCACTTTCACAGTTGTAATAAGCAGCTGTGTATTTCCTTCTAATCTATTTTCTTGTTGTATATATTCTCTTTTTGTACCCTGTCCATCCTCACTAGTGTTTTATGATCAACCTTTTCCTTAACCTGCTTTTCCTTCTATCATCCCTTCTCCCATCCGTTTCCCCCTTTTCCTTTCTATCCTCCCTTCTAACCAGCCTTTTCCTTTTCTTTCCCCTTTTCCCTCCTGCTTCCCTGTAAGATAAGATAAATTTCTATATCCAACTGAAAGGGTATATTATTCCCTCTTTGAGCCAAAACTGATGAGATTAAGCTCCAGATAATGCTTATCTTCTCTCCTTCTTTCCCATTACTATCATAGCTCATCTGTGCTTTTTCAGTGATCTAATTTACCCCATTTTACCTTACTTTTCATCTTCTTCCAGTGCAGTTCTTTTTCCTGGGTGAGCTTTGTAAGTCATGTATTCATTTAGATCTGATTTTGTTTTTTCATATGAGATGCTGGTCTGTCTATACCTGCTTTCTGCCATTTTGTTTTCCAGTTTTTCCAGTATTTTGTAGTGATTTCTATATTTGAGGCCTTTGAGTTTGTTGAACCAGTTATTATGCTCATTTACTTTTGTATATTATGCTTTCCCTCTCTTAAATTTATCAACCTCCAAATTTTTTAACGTACAAAATTATTTCTGTGACTAATGCTTTATGCCTGGCATGAGACCCAGTGCCCCTTCCATTACAGCAGACTGCCTTCCTCTACATTGTTTTGAATATTAATTTTAAAATGACTATTTATTAGCTCACTGATTTCCTGAGATTTGTGATCCTAGGAAAAATAAAAACTTGCTCATATAGTGATGTAACATTTGCAAAGCACTTAATAAATATCATTTGATTCTAATAACCCTGCTATAGCCTCTACAGCTAGGTGCTGTAATTATTCCTATTCTGTAGATGGGTGAATTTGATTTAAGTGATCATTACATATACTCCTGTGGGGAAAAATCTCTAAGTAGTAGAGTAGTTCTCATAATCAATGAAAACATGAGAAAAGCAGTACTAGGGTATGAGCTAAAAAAATGATGGAATCATATCTGTTCAAGTCTTAAGACATTTCTGGAAGTTTGAGAATTTCTTGTGATGGATAGATGTAGATTATTTCGATACCATTCAGCATCACGATAGTACCAGCTTGTGATCCAATCAATAATGCTGAAATGATTATAGTTGATCAATACAGTGAAGACTATAATGTGTTCTAGAAATAATACAAAGAAGATGTCACATTCACCATAGGGAACTGGAAAGCCGAAGTGGAAAATCAAAAGATAATTGAAATAACTGGCAAGTTTGGCCTTGGAGTACAAATGAAGCTAAATGCAAGTTGATAAATTTAAGAGGGTGAATGCATAATGTACAAAAGTAAAGGAGCATAATAACTGGTTCAACAAACTCAAAGGCCTCAAATATAGAAATCACTATGAAATATTGAAAAAAACTGTCTTTTTAAATACAGGAAAGGGATTTTTCTCTTGGGAGTTGGTTTATAACAACAGTCTGATAGCCTTTTGGGTATAGTTCCAAATTGTCCTCCAGAATAGATGAACCAGCTTTACGAATCCACTAACAGTACAAGTAATAACCCATTATTCCATGTCCTCTCCAGCAATTTTTTCCCTTTTCTTTCATGTCGGCCAATATGAGGGGTTTGAGGTTGTTCCTCAGATTTGTTTACATTTGCATTTCTCTGTTAGTGATTTAGTGCACGAATAATCATAACGTAGGTTTCAATTTCTTTGAAAACTACAAGAAATTCATACTATCAACAACAATCTGAAAACAAGTTCCAAATTTGTAACCACTTATCCAAGATACCAATAACTAGAAAAATGACAAATGTTGGCAGACCTGAGGAGTATTAAATTTGATACTTTGGAACAGTAAACGGGACCACTCCTATGAATAAAACAAGGTGGAACTGTGCACTGAAAGTTCTAATCTATTCATATTCTTTGATTAAGGAATAACTATTAGCCCTATGCACTAGCAAGACCAAAGAAACAGGGAAAGAAAATGCTTTTAATGGCTCTGTTTGTAAGAGGAAAGAACTGGAAAAAGGAAATACCCATGAGTGGCCCTGATGGCTGAGAAAATTATGACATTAATATAATAGAATATAATAGAAAATTCATTCTGGGAACAAGACCTGGATGGATTCAGTGTGGGAAGGCCTTCAGTCACAGATCATCTCTTATTTTACATCAGAGAATTCATATTCATGAACAGACTTAATAGGGAAAAGCCAACATTTAAAATATATATGTGTGTATATATATAGTTAGATTACATATAATAATCTATATATAGATTATATGTAGATAATAATCTTTATATAGATTATATATAAATATATATAGTTAGATTTTGTGATTCTCATTCCCTCCCCATTTCTTCCATTGTGAAAGAGCAAATTTTTTTTAAAATTTAAAATTAAAATTTAAAATTTAAAAAAATTTTGAACATGTTTGTGTTTTCCTGGAATTAAAAGTTTGTTGAAATTTGAAAACAGTTTAGAGTCCAAGCCCATAGTTATATATGTATATTTAATGGCATAAAGTACCGGCTAAACTTCATGTGATGGTTTTCTATCATTAGGCACATTTTTTAATGTAGTCCATGAATTTCCAATAAAGTGATTAAAATTTCCATAGAGACTCTGTTATTGGTTTATTAGCCATTGATATAAAAAAAAAGTTCTTAAATCATCTGAAATATCTGGAGCAGCATTTTTTGGTAATTGTTAAGAATTAGAAAAAGAATTGGAAAAAAGTGGAGCCCTTCAAGTAGAGAATGGATAAACCAACCGTGTCCATGCTAGGTCTATATCCCAAAGAAATCAAAGGGAGAAAAATCTGTAAGACTTTGGATGTCCTAGTGTGGAAGAAGATAAGGGCAGTGGGGACAGAGTGGGAGAAGGCCAGGAGATGGGATCAGGACAGGAAAGGCTGGAGGGAAGGGGAGGGTGGAGGTGGCGGGAGGAGCACTGCCGCCTGCTGAGTGGTGGAACTGCTGGAATTTGAGCCCTAAGGTGGGGTTTGGAGGCCTGAGAGGAGTATGGAGTGGCCCAGGCTCTCCATGTGACGAAGGGCAGGGCTCTGGGAGGAGAGCTAGGCAGGCTCTGGGGCCTGGCTCTAGTTGCCATTGGAGGAAAGGGAAGGTCTGGGGCTCTCTGACCGATTGGATAGGGTGGGACTTTGGGCACTGGGAGGGCCCACCCACAGCGGGCTGATTGGAAGCAGGAACGTTGGGACCCGGGATCCTTCTGCTGATCCCTCTGCCTTCCGGAAGGTAGCTAGCTGTGCTTGCAATTCCCAGGTAGGTCTGTTCCAGGAAGCCACGTGGTGCTGGGCTCCCCAACTTTCCCTTTTTGTTCTCAAGTTATTCTCCCTGTCTGACCTCATGGTGAGTGTCTTGCAGGTCCATCAGGAGCCTCCTTCCCTGCTAAGCTGGCTCCCTGGTCCTGCGTGTGTGAAGGCTCAGTGTCTTAAGTGTCCTGGGACTCCATCCCCAGCTTGACCACTAGGTCCCAGTTGCCCACCCATCCGGCCTCCCTCAGAGGGACCCGGGAGTCCTGCCGTCAGCTCCCCACCAGGGCCCACGTGTGTGTCTCTCTGCCCCCAGCTCCTGTTCAGAGATTGAATTGTCCGACCAACAGCCGGGCTCTTTTAAGGACCCAGGAGTCCTGCTTCATTGCCCCAGGACCCAGACCCCAAGGCTCCTGCCTGGCTCTCGGGCCGGCTCCCTGGCAGGCCACAGGCCTTTGCCCCGCTCTCGTTTCCTTCCAGCCTCCAGGAGGAGCCTCCCCGGCCCCTGGTTAGAGCCCGGGACAGGCTTCCTGCTTTCCCTCCTGGGATTCCTGTGTCGCTCCCATGTCCCCTCTCCCCTCTCCCCGCGTCCTGCCTCCCACCTCCTGCTTCCCTGGCCCTGCTTTGTTCAGAGTCCTCGGGCCCTGCGAGGCAGCTGAACTCCAGGCAGGCCTGTGTCTGCCCCAGGCTCCTGGGTCATTGCTGGCAGCCCCATCCCACGGCCCTCCCCGCCCCAGCCTGCTCGGGCTGCCCTCCCCCCAGACCCAGCAGGGAGTGTTGTCTGGATTGTGTCGGAGGAGAGTTTGGTGAGGGGGTGCAGGGAGGGCAGGGTCCCAGCAGGAGGGAGAGCTCCCACTCCTCTCATCCCCTCTGGCACAGCCCCCTCCTGCCTCCGGGGTCTCTGTGGAAGGAGGGGGCAGCAGAGGAGTGGGGGAGGCTTCCTGTCCAGACCATCCTCATTCCAAGCCTGACCCCCCTGCTCCCTCCCCTGCTGGAGGCTCCGGTCCGAGGGCAGGGCCCGGGTCTTTCTGACTCCCGTGGGACTCACTCCCTGTCTGTCCCTTAGGCCTGGAAGAGAAGGGAAGGCCTGTCAGCCTCTGGAGTCCTTCTGGAGCCCCCACTCAGCCCGCAGAGGACCAAGGCCTGGCCCAAGGAGGGAGCTGAAGCCCGAGGAGATGGCCCCCGGGAGCCGCAGACCCCCGGCCCAGGTGAGTCAGTCTGTGCACAGATGTCTTCCCAGGTCTCTCCGAACCCTTCCCTTTGCCATTTCTTTGGCCAAGTCAGCTTTTAGAAAGGCCCTACTGGGTGCCGAGCACTGTTCAACTTTCCTCACACACAAAGGAAGGAAAAACCAGTCCCTCCTCAAGGAGCTTCCAGTCTAATGGGGAGACGTCATGTCAGCAGCTGTGTCCAGGCAAGCTCCTGTAGTGCAGAAGGGAGGCACTCTCCCAGCGAAGGTCCTCACACTCTCCCAAGGAAGGTCCTCACACTCCCCCAAGGAAGGTCCTCACACTCTCCCAAGGAAGGTCCTCACACTCTCCCAAGGAAGGTCCTCACACTCCCCCAAGGAAGGTCCTCACACTCTCAGAAAGAAGGTCCTCACACTCTCAGAAGGAAGGTCCTCACACTCTCAGAAGGAAGGTCCTCACACTCTCCCAAGGAAGGTCCTCACACTCCCCCAAGGAAGGTCCTCACACTCTCCCAACGAAGGTCCTCACACTCTCCCAAGGAAGGTCCTCACACTCTCCCAAGGAAGGTCCTCACACTCTCCCAAGGAAGGTCTTCACACTCCCCCAAGGAAGGTCCTCACACTCTCCCAAGGAAGGTCCTCACACTCTCCCAAGGAAGGTCTTCACACTCCCCCAAGGAAGGTCCTCACACTCTCCCAAGGAAGGTCCTCATACTCCCCAACGAAGGTCCTCACACTCTCCCAAGGAAGGTCCTCATACTCCCCAACGAAGGTCCTCACATTTGGAGAGCAGGAAAAGCTTGTTTTCAGAGGGCATATTTTAGTGGAGCCTGGAAAGAAGCCAGGAGGCCCAGGTGAGCAGGGAGGACGAGGACGTTCAGAGCCATTGGAAAGGCACAGAGTCAGGGGGTAGAAGTTCCTGGCCAAGGACCAGCTGGGAGGCCAGTGTCCATGGGTCGGAGAGGGTCAGAGAAGGGAGAAAGGAGGGAGAAGTCTGGAAAGGGGTTGGGGCTGTTATATGGTGCCTGCTGTGTGCCACGAGCAAAGGCTCCTGTAGAAAGAATTGTCTGGGTCCTTGGTAGAGACAGCCTGAATATGGCAGCACAGGATGTGCCAGACAGGGACACTGCACTTTCTTATCTATTCACTTTATCATGAGGGGACAAGCAGGACCGTCCTTTACTCCTACAGAGGAGGGGTCACTGTGTCTCTGGGTCTCCATGTGTCACTATGGGGGCTTATGTACGTTTGTGTATGTGTGACCCTGTGCCTGTATCCCAGGAATCATGGCTAGCTGACCTGTAGGATACACCATTTATAGGATACACCATTTAATTTAATCCTCATGACAACCCTGGGGGTTTGTCTCATTTTTCTCATTTTAAGTAAACTGAATCATAAGTAAAATTAAACTTTTTTATAAGTTTGTTGTCATTAGTTGATAAGTAAACTAAGGCAGACTTTTTTTTTTTTTTTGAAAAAGGAGGACTTTAGCACAGTGTTTGCAGGAGATCAAAGACAATAGTGTTGTCTTCATCTGTTATATGTTAAACTCCTGTTTGCCTTCTCTGATAGGAGGAAGGGAAAAGAATGAATAGTTTGTGGAACTTTTCAAAGTCCTACAAGTTTCTTTTGGAACTGAGTCAAGGGAGATCCTGAAGATTCTGTATCAATCAGAAAGGCAAAGAAATTGAATAATTTTATATTTCCCTCCAGATCCACTGTGGGCAGCCCTCATAATCACCCCATGAGCTAGGTGCTTTGGTTATTTTTATTTCACAGTTAAAGAAGTTGAGACACAGAGTGGGCTGCCTAAGACCATACAGCTAGTAAGTGTCTGAGTCTGAATTTCAACTCAGATCTTCCTGACTCCAGACCAGTATCGATTGAGTCATCAGCTTCCTCTAACTAGGAATAATCTTCCGTATATCCATTTCTCAGATTCTCTTCTATTCTCCCTAAGAAAAGAAAGAAAAGAGAATCTTTAAAGCATTTAAAAAATTTTTCAGGAAGGAACAGAAGGACTTTGGGAAAGATACATAGATAAGCCAAATGTCTTTGAAAGGGTTGGAAAATACCAAGACCGCTTATAAGAAAATGGCCCAATCATTGAAGTAGGACCAGAGGTCAAGAAAGTCAACTTGTCAGAGTTAGATAAAGATTGAAAAAGGAAGCAAACATCTAGGAAAAAAGTTTATTATCAGCAGTTTATTCAAGTGCCCACTCTGTGCCAGGTACTGTCCTAGGGGTGAGGAATAAAGCTATAAAGAATGAAATTATCCCTAGTCAAATGAGTTTATAGTGTAATGGAGGAGATTACAAGTTCACATCAAAGTAGATAGTAGCATCTATGTAATGAGTGATTAAATTCAGGGCTATACAAAGGGGCTCCATGCATAAGGGTTAGGGTTAGGGAGGGTAGTTGGGAGCTGCACTCTGGCTTCCTGCTGCAAATGGTGCTTGAGGTGTGAAAAGGGGATTTCAGGGTGGAGTCAAGGACAGGGAGTTCCTTAGAGAAGTGAGAAGTAGAAGGCTTTTTTTTTTTTGAGAACCCAAGTGAAGGCTTTTGTGGCTGTAGCTCAGAAGACAGGAGGGAGAGAAGTATCTTATGAGGCTGGAAGGAGACCTTGGGGACAGCTTGGGAGGGGTTTTCCAGCCTTGGGAGAGGGTTTGTATTGATCCTAAAGGGCAGAGCCCATTGGTTAATAGTTAAATCTGAGCTTAAGGAAAATAAATGAGTTTGGCAAGAGTGAGGAGTATTGGAGTGGGGCAATGGTATGGAAGAACAGGAAGAGAAGGGAACTAACATTTATCGAGTACCCACCATGTGTTGGGCAATATACTAAATGCTTTACAAACGTGAGGTCTTTTGATTCCTTCCCCACATCCTTGGGGCCCTCTGTGCATTTAAGGAGACTTAGGCTGACAGGTTAAGCGATATGGCGAGGTTCATGTGGCTAGTCATTTTCTCAGACTGGATTTGAATTCAGGTTTTACTGACTCTGGGGCCAGCCCGACTTTGTCCACTTGGCCATGTAGGTGCCCCTTTCTTAGCATCTAACACCAGAAGTTGGATAGTTTTTCCTTAGGAAGAACTGAGACCATCCTCGGGCATTGATTGGCCTAGCAGACTGGAGGCTCAGGCTGCTGATTTTACTTGCTGGTCTCTGGAGGACTAGCAGCCACAGAGAGCTCTGCAGATGCTTGGCTGATGTAATGGGGTTCCTAATCTGAACCAATTGTCCGCTATACAAAGTATAGTTAGTCCTCAATAAGCTATAAACAGATAAAAGAATCTGTTTGAAAGAGAGAAGGCATCCAAGTTAAGACGAT
Organism: Antechinus flavipes; assembly: GCF_016432865.1. Lineage (NCBI taxonomy): Eukaryota > Metazoa > Chordata > Mammalia > Dasyuromorphia > Dasyuridae > Antechinus > Antechinus flavipes. The sequence continues at coordinate 623,180,763 of NC_067400.1, read as the reverse complement.
GGCTAAAGACATCTTAGAGAATGGAAACTTTTAGTTGGAACTTCCTGGAAGCCAGGAGACAAATGTAGAGAGAGAATGATGGAGGAGAACTAGAGAAAATGCCCTGAAAATAGAGATGAGCTGTCTCCTTCTGGAGTAGGAATGAGGATGTCATTGGGTCATTGGGAGTAGGAAGCTAGAACTAGAATACCAGGTGATGTGTAGGTCATGATGGGCTTTGAATGTGAGAGAATTTGTATTTGATTCTGGAAATAGAGGGACTCAGTGGAGTTAAGTAGAGGAGTCACATGATCCGAACTTTGATTTAGGAAAATTACTTTGTCCCCCAAATGGAGGATATCACAGGAAACTTCTCCTCTCGCAGAATACGCAGTCCCTTCATGGCATTTTCTTAATGACATCACTTAAGTCTGTTCTTATGAAAAAGAAATTTCACTTTATCTTCTCCATTTCTCCTTCAGAGATCCTCATATATCTCTGAGAAAACATTTTTCTGATTCCACAGGTAGAAGCAGTTCCCACTAACATGTTTCTTAGTTTTATTCCAACTGTAAATATAAACTGCGATTTGTCAATATTCCATTGGGCTTTTCATGACTGGTTCTAAATGTTGGCTTTGATACTTATTCAAGGTATAAATCTTCTGTCTCTTCCTGTAAATCAGTGTAAATCAGTGAATTTGGACTAGATGAATTCTGAAGTCTCTTTCAGTTCTAATTCCTATCATTTTTGATGGTTTAGAAGTTGTTGAGATTCAAAGATGTGGCTGTGGATTTCACCCCAGAGGAGTGGGCCCTCTTGGACCATTCTCAGAAAGAACTGCACAAGGAGGTCATGGTGGAGAATGCCCGGAACCTGCTGTCTCTGGGTAAGGAGCACTGTATCCTGTGTGCAGGGTTTCTGACATTTATCAATGATGAGTGAGACCAAAGTGCTGATCTCTTGTGTCCAAGACAGGGTCTTCCTCGTTTTCCTGTAAAAGGTATTGTGTGATAAGAAGCTGGGGGTTTCCTTTGTTGCTCCTGAAGCTGTCCCTTACTGGTTCTAGGGAGCCTGAAGTTAGAGATCAAACTAGTGAAGAATTTCACATTAGGAAATACTCTCAGAGATTCTAGTCTAATGTCTACTTGAACATGAATTTTTTTTTAATATATTCATATAACATTAGTTCTTGGGAGGCAGATAGCATCTTTCATTATAAGTTCTTTGGGAATAGCTAAGTCATTCACAGTTCAGCATACAATAATGTTGTTACTATATACAACACTCTCTTAATTCTGTTGAACATGAATTTTTACTGTCAAATATCTGCACACTCCTCAGGAAACTTTTTCTTCAATTCTAATTTTTAGTGAATTATTTTCTTCAGTTAGCTCTTTTATCTCCTTTTGCATTTGGCCTACTGAACTTTGAAATGAAGTGTTTTGTTCATTGCATTTTTTTTTTTCATTTCACATATTCTGTTTTCTTTTTCATATCTATTTTGTAAGGAGATTTTATCAAATCTATAGGAAGCTTTTTCTTGGAGATGGGCAGTGAAAAGCACTTCCTTTCTTCCAAAGTAGACCTTTGCATGGTAATAATCATGATTTCAGACAAAGCAAAAGCAAAAACAGATCTAATTGAAAGAGAGAAAGAAGGAAATTATTTTTTACTGAATGGTATCACAGACAAGTCATATCAGTACTAAACATAATATGTACCAAAAATGGATTGGTATCTAAATTTTTGAAGAAGTTGAATAAGTTATAGGAGGAAATAAGTAATAAAACTATACTGGTGGAAGACCTCAACTTTTTCCTTCCAGAACTAGATAACTATAACTAAAAAAATAAGAAAGAAGTTAAGGAAGTGAATAAAATTCTGGAAAATTTAGATATGGTAAATCTCTGAAGAAAATTGAGAGGAAAGAGTAAAGAATATATCTTTTTCTCATCAGTACATGGCACCGACACAAAAATTGATCATGTATTAGGACATAAAAACTTCACAACTAAATGCAGAAAAGTAGAAATAGTAAAAGTATACTCTTCAGATCATAATGCAATAAAAACTATATGCAATAATGAATAATTGAAAGATTATTTTTAATTAATCAATTGGAAAAGAAATTCTTAAAAACAAGAATTATATTATTTCTTTTCCAATTAATTTAAAATTTAAAAACAAATGGGTTAAAGAACAAATATAATAATCAATAATTTCATTAAAGAAAATGACAAATGAAACACATACCAAAATTTATGGGGTGCAATCAAAGCAGTACTTAGAGAAAAATTCATATGTCTAATTTCTTACATTAATAAAATAGAGAAAGAGGAGACTAATGAATTGGCCATGCAACTAAAAGAACTAGAAAAAGAACAAATTAAAAATCTCCTTTTAAAGACCAAATTAGAGATCCTGAAAATCAGGAGATTTATATAAAATGGAAAGAAAGAAAACCATGAATTAATAAATAAAACTGAGCTGGTTTTATGCAAAAGAAAAAAATAAAATAGATAAATCATTGGCTAATTTGATTAAAGAAGGTAAGAAAAAAACCATATTACTAGGTAAGATGAATGGTGTGAATTCACCACCAGTGAAGAGGAAATTAAGACAATTTCCAGGAACTATATTGCTCAATTATATGCCAGTGCTAATCTAATTGCAATGGAGGAATACCTATACAATTATCAATTCCCCAGATTATCAGAAGAAATAAAATACCTAACAAATTGAACTAGCCATCAATGAAACTTTCTAAGAAAAAATCCTCAGGACAAAATGGATTCACAAGTGAATTTTACTAAACATTTAGTAAACAACTAATTCCAATACTATGTAAATTATTTGAAAAAATAAGCAAGCAAGGAGTCCTACCAAATTCCTTTTTCAACACAAATATGGTGCTGATACCCAAATCAGGATGACCCAACAAAGAGAAAGAAAATTATACATCAGTTTTCTTAAGGTGTATTGATGCAAAAATTTTAAATAAAATATTAACATAGAAATTTAAACAATTTATTGCCAGGTTAATATAAAGACCAAATGGGAGTTATACCAGCAATGCAGGGCTGGTTAAATATTAGGAAAGTTTTCAGCATAATTGACCATATCAGTGACAAAAGCAACAGAAACCATGTGATTATCTCAATAGATGCAGAAAGCGCCTTTGACAAAATACAGCACTCATTCTTATGAAAAATACTAGAGAGCATTGGAATAAATGGAGCTTACCTTAAAATAATAAGTCATATTTATCTTAAACTATCAGGAAGCAATATCTGTAATAGAAATAAACTAGAAATCTTCCCAATACAATCAGGGGTGAAGCAAATGACCTCTGTTATTTAATATTGTACTAAAAATGTTAAATATAGTAATAAGAAGTAATAAGAACTTAGCTATAATAATAAAGTAATAAGAAAAAAAAGAAATTAAAGAAATTAGAGTAAGTGAGGAAACAAAGCTGTTATTCTTTGCAGATGGTAATGATATTATACTTAAAAAATCCTAGAGAATCAACTAAAAACTACTTGAAATAATCAGCAATTTTAGCAAAATTGCAGGCTACAAAATAATCCCATATCAATCACCAGTAAGTCCGATAGCAAGAGATAAAGAAATTCCATTTAAAATAACTGTAGAAATATAAAATATTTAAGAGCTTAACTACCAAAACAAACCTAGGAATTATATGAACACAATCATAAAACATTTGTCACACAAATAAGGTTAGATCTAAACAATTGGGAAAATATTAATTGCTTATAGGTAGACTGAACCAGTATAACAAAAATGATAATTCCACCTAAGTTATTATATTTATTCAGTGCCAGGCCAATCTGACTATCAAAAAATTATTTTATAGAGTCAGAAAAATAGTAACAAAATTCATCTGGAAAAATAAGAACTCAATAACAAGGAATCAGTAAAAAAATATGAAAGAAGGGGTTCTACTTATATCAGATCTCAAACTGTATTAAAAAATGGTAATTATCAAAACAATTTGGTATTTGTGAAGAAGTAGATTAGTAGATCAGTGGAATAGATTAGAAATAACTCAGTGGGATAGTAAATGACCACAGTTATCTAGTATATGATAAATTCAAGGATGCATGCTTTTGGAATAAAAAGTCATTATTTGACAAAAGCTTCTGGGAAAACTGTAAAAATGGCAGAAATTAGGCATGGGCTAACATATTACACTGTATACCAAAGTAAGGCCAAATTGGGTATGTGATTTACACATAAAGAGTGATAAAATAAGCAAATTGAGAAATTTTTAAGAGAGCATGGAATAGTTTATGTCAGATTTGTGGAAAAGGAAAGAATTTAAAACCAAAGAAGATATAGAGAACATCACAAATTGTAAAATAGATACTTTTGGTTATATAAAATTAAAATGTTTTTCCACAAACAAAAATAATGCAGCCAAAATTGTAAGGAAAGCAGAAAAGTGAGAAAAAAGTTTGCAACAAGTATCTCTAAAAGGCCTCATGTCCCAAATACATAGAGAACTTTGTCAAATTTAGTCAAATTTATAAAAATACAATTGACAGATGGTCAAAGGATAAGAACAAGTAGTTTTCAGAGAACAAAATCAAAATTATAATCATGAAAAATGTTCTAAATCACTATTGATCAGAGAAAATTAAAACAACTCTGAAGTACCACCTTATACTCATTAGCGTGACTAATGTGACGAAAGTTAAAATGTTAGATGTTGGAGGGTGTTAGAGTTCAAATGTTGGAGTTTGTTCTCAGAGGACAGCCGGTTTAGAGGCTTAGAGCCCTTCGGATGTCTCTAAATCCAAAGGTTCTGTCCTTCAGCCTCTGCCTCTGCCTTCTTCTGCCTCCAACAGAGATGGAAGATCTCTCTTATCTCCTTCTGGGGGGCCCAGGCACCAATTTGCCGCGGAGAGAGGGCTTCTGGCGTAGCTCCACTGAAGTCCGTCAAAAGTGTTCTCTGCAGCAGAGTCGTTTCTCTCGAGTCTAGCGCGATCAGCCAGCCAAGAGGAAAAAATGTATTCTGCCATAGATCCTTCATCGCTGGCTTTTTATCTGCCTCTTCTGAGAGAATGGGATTATGGGTTTTCTCCCATAGTGCTCTCTGGCCCAATGACTTTAAGGGAGGTGTGAACTCTCTTGAAGTTAGAAAGTGTACTTTGTGAAGCTAGCATACTTGTGGAGTCCAATGAGTAAAGGTGGGAACACAAGCCTTGTCTTGATTAGTTCTACTTAGTACCTTGTTTCAGGTTCTGGCCAAAACAACTTCTTGTAAGATTAGATCAACTCTAATTACTTAGCAGTTAGTAAGGATTCCAACATCTCCCCCTTTCTTTTGTTTTAAAACATAGGGGGTTTCTGAGGGGGTACACATAAATCCATCAACATGGGCCAGAACTTTGTAACAGATATACATGGTATACATAAATCCATCAATATGGGAGGCATTATACATAATTTACATGAGCACATAGCAATATAACACAGGCTAGTAGTAATGTAACAAATAACAAGAATCAATCTGAAAATTTACACATGTCCATAAATCCTAGAAACAGTCCAATAGGATTCCATTGTCCATTAGTTCATGTGCCAGGAATCTAATAATTCTTATGAGCACAATCAGCAACAGAACCACACGATATTTCTTGGGTCTTCTCCTTTGTTTCAAGGGTCTGCTCCATCTTTCTGCGATGGACAAGGCGAATGTGGCTCGTAGGCACCCATCTGATTCCTTCTCCACCTGTAGAGATGCAAGCAAATCCTCTCCCCCAAGCAGTTAGTCTATCTGGTCCCTTCCATTCACCACTTTCTGGGTCTCTCCACATCACCTGGCGATTATCTAAAGATAGTGGAGCTGCTCGCACTGGACACTGCTCTTCTGGTGGGTTATAAAACCTGTCTGCTGGAGCCAGTGCATCTTTATCAAAGATTAAAAAATTAATGGTATAGAGAACTAAATTTAGAAGTTCTCTAGGGTTACCCGTGGCTCCTCCTTTCTTTTGTTTTTTGGAGGAGTGTCTTAATGTCTCTGTTTCTTCTTTCTACTATTGCTTGACCTTGAGGATTGAAGGGTATGCCAGTAGTGTGTAGAATCTTATATTGTGCACAAAAGTGTTCAAAATGTTTGGAGGTATATGCCGGTCCATTATCTGTTTTTATTTCTTGTGGCACACCCATAATTGCGAATGCTTGAATGAGGAATTCAGTGACCACTCGGGCTGTCTCTTTTGCTGCTGGTATGGCAAAAGTGAATCCTGAAAAGGTGTCTACCACAACGTGGATAAAAGACAGACGACCAAAAGATTTATAATGAGTCACATCCATTTGCCAGATTTCATTGGGTCTCAAACCACGAGGGTTCTTCCCTGGAGGCAGTGTAGGAGCGTGGAAGGGAAGGCAAGCTGTACAGCTTTTCACTATGCTCCTAGCTTCTTCTTTTGTAATCCCAAACTGTAAACGCAAAGCTCGAGCAGCCTGATGGTATTTAGAATGGGATTCCTGGGCCTCCTGAAATAAAGGCGTACTGGCCAACATAGTTAAAAGGCTATCTGCCTTTGAATTTCCATCAAAAATAGGACCTGGAAGTCCACTATGTGAATGGACATGCAGGATATAAATCTTTCCTGGATGCTTTCTCACTTGCTCTTGAAGTTCCTTAAAGAGCTGATATATATTAGAAGCTGCAAATTTTATTTGGGCTGTGGCAATTCTTTGTACCACACCTACTGAATAGGCTGAATCAGATATTATATTTATGTCGCCTGGGTAATAAGTGAGAGCTAGCATGATGGAGAATCTTTACCTAGGATCTGTCCCATTTCAGCCAAAAAAGGTTGTACTCACTCAGTTCCTGGTCACTGGAGACTTCTTGTGAAAGTAGGGTCCCTGTTCGGGCGCCAAATGTTAGAGTTCAAATGTTGGAGTTTGTTCTCAGAGGACAGCCGGTTTAGAGGCTTAGAGCCCTTCGGATGTCTCTAAATCCAAAGGTTCTGTCCTTCAGCCTCTGCCTCTGCCTTCTTCTGCCTCCAACAGAGATGGAAGATCTCTCTTATCTCCTTCTGGGGGGCCCAGGCACCAATTTGCCGCGGAGAGAGGGCTTCTGGCGTAGCTCCACTGAAGTCCGTCAAAAGTGTTCTCTGCAGCAGAGTCGTTTCTCTCGAGTCTAGCGCGATCAGCCAGCCAAGAGGAAAAAATGTATTCTGCCATAGATCCTTCATCGCTGGCTTTTTATCTGCCTCTTCTGAGAGAATGGGATTATGGGTTTTCTCCCATAGTGCTCTCTGGCCCAATGACTTTAAGGGAGGTGTGAACTCTCTTGAAGTTAGAAAGTGTACTTTGTGAAGCTAGCATACTTGTGGAGTCCAATGAGTAAAGGTGGGAACACAAGCCTTGTCTTGATTAGTTCTACTTAGTACCTTGTTTCAGGTTCTGGCCAAAACAACTTCTTGTAAGATTAGATCAACTCTAATTACTTAGCAGTTAGTAAGGATTCCAACAGGAGGGGATCTGGGAAAACTAGGACACATGCTCTGTTGGTAGAGTTGTGAATTGATGCAACTATTCTGGATAGCATCTTGGAACTATGCCCATAGGACTATCAAACTGTGTGTACTCCTTCATCCAGAAATGCCACTGCTAGGTATCTATCCCAAAGACATCCAAAAAAAGGCAAAGGACCTGTTTGTACAAAAATATTTCTAGCACCTCTTTTTGTGGTGGCTTAAGAATTGAAAATAAAAGGCATGCCCATCAATTGGGGAACAGCTAAACAAGTTCTGCTATATGATTGTTTCTGTTTTTGCTTTTTTTTTTTTTTTAATGAAATTTTTTTTTTATTTTCAAAACATATGCTTAGATAATTTTCAACATTCACTCTTGCAAAAACCTTGTGTTCCAAATTTTTTTCCCTTCTTTCCACCCCACTCTCTCTTCTAATGTAATGCAATTTGTTAAACATGTGCAATTCTTCTATATATATTTTGTGGTATATGATTGTAATGAATATTATTATTATGCTATGAGAAATGACAAGCAGAATGATTTCAGAAATAGCTGAAAAGACTTATATGAATTGATGCATCCTGAAGTAAATAGGACCAGGAGAATATTGTATATAGCAATAGCAATATTATTGATGAAGAACTGTGAATGGCAGCTATTCTCAACAATATAATGATCCAAGACAATCCCAAAGGACTAATGATGAAACACACTTGATACCTTCTGAGAAATTATTGCTATTGATTGAATATAGACTGCAGCATGCCATATTTCACTTTATTTCTTTGAGTTTTCTTTTATTCAAGTATTTTTGTACAGAAGGATTAATAGAAATATTTAGTGTAATTGCACATGAATAACCTGTATCTGCTAAACATCTCAGGAAGAGATTAGAGGAGGGGAAGAAGGCTAGAATTTGGAATTCAGAATTTTAAATGTTAAAAAGAAATATTAGCTAATTTGATTATCATAAAAAGCTTGTGAGGTAGATGATATTATTCCCATTTTACACTTGAAGAAACTGAGGGAAACAGGCTATGTGATTTGCTGGAGCACTTAGCTAATACGTTTCTAAGACTGGGTTTGGACTCAGAACTTCGTGGATTCTGGCCCAAGTGTCTCTTCATTGCACTACCAGATGCCTCTTACTGTCTAAATAATGTCTAAATCTATGGAATCATCCTTCTGTGAAGAAAGTTGAGAAAACAAAATTTTTTGATTCCAAAGTGGTTTCCAGATGCTCTTCCCATTCCCCAGCAAAGTTCCCAATAATAAAATACCATGGAAACCATCCTTGAGGCATCGTGGGAACCTCCTGTGACCTGTGATCTGCTTAACATGTCCCCTTTTCCTAAAGAATCACAAATTTCTCTTCATCTTTTCTTTATCTCCGTGCCCAGGTCTTCCAGTTCCCAGAGAAGATTTGATCTCCCATTTTGAGCAAGGGGAAGTACCATGGATGCTGGAAAGAAAAGGCCCAAGAAACTTTTGTCAAGGTGAGTGAGGTTATCACAAGAGATAGCCTCCGTGACACAGTGAACTGGACTTGGAGGCAGGAAGATCTTGATTTTTTCAGAGACTTTTTGGCAGGGGGAATCTGGGCATGGAAATAAAAATAGCAAATAAATACTAATCCTCAGTTTCCCCATCTATGAAATGAAGGGGTTGGACACCACGCCCCTTCACTTCCTTTCTGGTGATAAAACTATGAGTCTATAATATCCATTGTTTGGAGGTTTGGCTCATGAAAGTCTCCTGAAAAAAATTTCAAAATGATTTTTCTAATTCAAGCTTTTTCCTGGACCTTAAAGTCCACAAGCATGAAGTGCCTCCTCTGTGCCAGACCTTTTGCCTAAGTCCTGGAGATTCAAAGAAAAGTAAGGAACATCCCTTGCTATCAAGGAGCTCACAGAGCAGTCGGGGAGTTAGATGGACACAACTACGTAGAACTTACTAAACAGATGTTTAGTCAGGAGAGAAGATTGAGGAGTGGAAAAGGCTCGTTGTGGAAGGTGTGCTTCAGAGAAGCATTCCAGGTGTGAAGGACAGCCAGGGAAAACCCATGGATATGGTTTGTACTGTTCAAGGCACAGAAAGGAGGCCTTTACTACCAGATTATAGGATATGAGGAGGCGAGAGGGGCCAGAAAGAGGACTGGAAAGGGAGAAGGGCTCCAAGAGTACAAAAAGAGAATTTGATGTCGTCCTGATGCCATTGGAGAATGTAGTGTACTTCAGGTGAATAATAAAAAAAAAAAAGATTGGCACTCAGGATGTGGTTTTAGACATGAGGAAAGAGTAAGATATAAGGGATCACAGGGAAATGAAATATGTTCATGGATATGACAGCTAAGGAAGTAGTAGTGTATGTCCCACAAAGAGTACATCTGTCATGATAAAAATTTGTGATAAGGAGAAACTGAGACACAAAGGTCTGAGTACAATCAATTTATGAGCAATTGTTAGTAAATAGGATCCTAAGTTCTCCAGTAGCTGGGGATCCATCTCTAAAGAATGTTCTCTTCTTTAAAATATAATGGTTCTCTCTGGGAGCAGGCTTCTTGGGGAGGTTTTCTGGAGGCAGCCTTAGTTTCAGTTAAAAGTAATAATCACCCAAATGCAGCCAGGTGCTAAAAGTTTAAATCTTATATTGTGTCCTTCAAAATAGCCCAGTTAGTTTTTCTTAGAGGCCTCTCTCTCTGCTTGGTTCCAAGAGCTCTTGCAGTTGTCCTTTGCCTCTGCTTTCTTCAGCCTCCAGCCAGCACAAAGGTAGAAGATAGAATGAATCTCTCCTGTCTCCGAGAGAGGGCTTCTGGCTCTCCATCTCCCAGAGTGCTCCTTCTGAATCTTGTCTCCTTGCCTGAGGCTGGGCAGCTTTCTGGAGAGCCTTTCAGACCAGCCTTGGTCTCAGTGGGGGAAGTGCAGGAGGCCAGCCACCCTGGGGGGATGAATGAATCTGGTTGCGCCTCTGACAGAGGGCTTCTCCTGAGCTGACTTGACTGGCTCACTGAAGCTCTCTTTATGCTCCTTCTCCGAGAGTGGGATTGTGGGATCCGAGAGTGGGATTATGGGTTTCCTCCCAGAGTACTCGCTGGCCCTAAAAGCTTCTTGCTTATATGAGCTCTCTAAAGGTGTGAACACAAGCATTATTTCTATCAGTTCTACTTAGTACCTTGTTTCTTCTGGCCCATAGCATCTCCTTGTAGGATCAGATCAATCATACTGAACCATCCAAACTAGATAATTATTGTCTCTATCAACTCTAATGAGTTAACACTTTGTAAGGATTCCAACACATCAGGTAGTCAGAGAGGTTGGTTACACAAGGTACCAGTGATGCAAACTAAGTTCAGATCGTTATTATTGTGACATGAGGATGGCTTTGATTTGACTCACAAAGGGGATTTCTAGAACTCAAAGCAAGAGGAAAACCACAGCTAACTAACAGCTGCTGGAAATACTTGTGGTGGACAAACATTTTCATCTTTCCTTTCCTCCTTCCCCCTTTTGCAGTGGGCAAAATCTCAACAGATTCTGAGTCTTTGTGGTTAGGATGTAACTCATAGGGAACTTCTTTTTTTTTTTTTTCTTTTTTTTTTTTTTTTATCATAGCTTTTTATTTACAAGATAGATGCATGGGTAATTTTTCAGCATTGACAGTTGCAAATCCTTTTGTTCCAACTTTTTCTCTCCTTCCCCTTTGCCCTTCCCCCAGATGGCAGGTTGACCAATACATGTTTAAATATGCTAAAGTATAAATTAAATACAATATATATATATATACATGTCCAAACAGTTAATTTGCTGTATAAAAAGAGTCAGACTTTGAAATAATGTACAGTTAGCCTGTGAAGGAAATCAAAAATGCAGGCAAACAAAAATAGAGAGATTGGGAATTCTGTGTAGTGGTTTATAGTCATCTCCCAGAGTTCTTTCCCTGGGTGTAGCTGGTTGAGTTCATTACTGCTCTATTGGAACTGATTTGGTTCATCTCATTACTGAAGAGGGCCACGTCCATCAGAATTGATCATCCTATAGTATTGTTGTTGACGTATATAATGATCTCCTGGCCCTGCTCATTTCACTCAGCATCAGTTTGTGTAAGTCTCTCCAGGCCTCTCTGAAATCCTCCTGCTGGTCATTTCTTACAGAACAATAATATCCCATAATTTTCATATACCACAATTTATTCAGCCATTCTCCAATGGATGGGCATCCACTCAGTTTCCAGTTTCTGGCCACTATGAAGAGATCTGCCACAAACATTTGTGCACATGTGTGTCCCTTTCCCTTCTTTAGTATCTCTTTGGGGTATAAGCCCGGTAGAAACACTGCTGGATCAAAGGATATGCACAATTTGATCCCTTTTTGAGCCTAGTTCCAAATTGCTCTCCAGAATGGCTGGTTGTATTCACAATTTCAACAACAATGTATCAGTGCCCCTGTTTTCCCACATCCCCTCCAGCATTCCGCATTATCTTTCTCATAGGGAACTTCTACAGATTCCACCCAAGATCCATATAATCAAGTTTACATTTGATCCACAAAAATTGATTTCAGTGATTAGATAGTTTTCTTTTCTTTTCTTTCTTTTTTTTTTGCTGAGGCAGTTGGGGTTAAGTGACTTGCCCAGGGTCACACAGCTAGGAAGTGTTAAGTGTCTGAGGCCAGATTTGAACTCAGGCCCTCTTGACTTCAGCTGGTGCTCTATCTACTGCGCCATTTAGCTGCCCCTTAAGATATAATTTTCAATCAAAAATAAAAAAATATAATGACACAAGAAGTGTAAAATATAATCCAATATGAAGCAAATATAAAATTGGATACAATCCACAATAATTAAATAATTCAAAATAATTTTCGGTTTTACACAGTCTATGAATCCGAAAATGATATAGTTATATGTTGGCATTCCTCTGCTTCAAAACACATCAAATTTGGTAATTTCAACAGGAACTGTGCTTCAGCACTTGATGCTGGGCTTTTGTTGCCCTTGGTTGTTGGCTTGGTTGAGAAGGAGGGATGTGAGTTGGCCAGGAGTTTGCCCTGCTGCTGCTGTTGCTCTTGGCCTTGGGGGCCTTGGTGGGCAGGTTGGAGCCCACAGGCCTGAGGTGGTGACTGTTGGTGGGCAGGTTGAGAGGCTGTTCCTATTAGACAATGTGACCCAAGCCGATAGTCTCCTGGCTCCCCAAACAGTAGGACTGGAAGGGGCATGGAGTGGCTGTCGTACTCAGCAGGAGGAGAAGGAGCGGGAGAATTGGCGTGATCAGCAGCAGTGGTGGAGATGGCATGGTAATGGCTGTGGAGCACCCAGAACTCCTGGCAGCCTTGGACCCCAGGGGGAGGCCCTAAGCAGTGGAGTGCACAGGACCATAGCTTCTGCCTCCACATCCAGGGTCTCCAGCCCCAAAGAAGTTTGGCTGGTGTGGGGTGGATGCTGAATATGATTCCTCTCAGAAAGTGAACTGGGCTAAGAAGAAAGGACCGCGGCTGCGCTGGGCTGGGCTGGGCTGGGCTGGGCTGGCTTCTCTGCAGTTGGCAGCCTTACTTGCGCCTTTGGGGAATTGGGTGGGAATGCATAGTTAGGCTGTGGATTGGCGATGGACTCCTTATGGGAAAAATTTGTTTTTGCCACTCATTATGCCTTCTGGAACTAATTAATGATGAGTACTAATGTACCATTACACAACCATAGAACTCTTTCTCAGTTTATCCTATTAAATTTACACAGAATGACTGTGATAGTGCATCAGAACTGATTGATTAAAAAGAAACAGGAAGGACTACAAACCCTCTTAAAAATATAAAGAAAACTGGCATTTGAAGAAAAGAATGAAAGTACAATTGAGGCTCCGCAAAAGGGTGGGGAGAGGGGAGAGGCTGGACTAGGGAATTGTGGACTTCCAGGCACTGCAGAGCTCTTTCCTTGGTGAGTCTTGGGATTCAGGATCTTTGATGGTTGAGGGTCTTTCGGTGGAACCCAGCAGCTACCAGCCATCTGTGGGAGAAGACATGCCCCATTTCTACTTGCTCCCCAGTGAGATTTCCTGCCCATTTCTGGGATGTTCTGAAGGGCAGGAGGGACTCCCCTGGGGCGGTAGCATCTATACCTGGTAGCTGGGCTGCACACCCTGACATTAGACTACTTGTCTGGGTGTGGAGAGTACATATTTGGAAGAATGGCAGTCAAATTGCCCTAGCACTTAGGAGTTGTGTACCTTATGTGAACCTGGGACAAAGGTCTAAGACTTCTCTACTTAAGCCAGCAGGCAGTGCATCATATTAAGCTGACATAGTTACTGAATAACCAAGTTGTAGAGTTACACTAGTTGTAGAGTTGTACTGCTTCTGGGCGCCAAGTGTATTACTTCCACTGGGCAGTTGTTAAACTTTTGCTTAGCTGGTGGTCTGTATGCACACTTACAAACAGGTGAGCATATAGTAAGAAAAGTTTTTCTTTAAAAAAAAAAAGTACAGTAGAGAAAGGTCATCCGCTACTATGGTGTAAAATTCTAGTCTCAGCTGATGTTGGTTAAGTCACTCAACCATTCTGAGCTCCTGGCCCGAGGTGTGAATATAATCAGGATGCTGGGCCTGATCGTGTCTCAGGTTTGTACCAGGATTCAGTATCATTATATGTGAAGTTCTCTGTAGATTAAGTGATCTTGGAGAGGTGAGCTAACGATTGAATCTTATCTAGTTGAGTTTGAAGAATCTTCTTCCCTAAGGAAATAGATAATAAATCACTTAACTTTATATTAATGGAGGGAAGAGAGTATATAACCTATAAATGTTTATTTGTTTCCCTTAGATGGAAAGATGAGGCTTGAAACCAGGAAGACTACTGCCCCGCTGAGTATTTCTGTGGAACGATCACAGCAGCAGAGATTCATGAAGGATGGTCACTGCAACCTCAGTTTGGGAGAAATAGGTGACTCCGATATCAAGATAGAGAAAAAACAAAAGAGTCACTTTGAATTTGACCAAGATGGAAAGAGTTTTAGACAATGTTTAGGCCTAATGCGCTCTAAGAAAATGACCTCAGGGAATGACTGCTCCCAGGATAAGGAATGCTTTTCTGAACAAGTAGAGCTTGTCGAGGCTCAAGAGAAGCCTCCTGAAGTGCAGACTTATCAGTGTGATCAATGTGAAAAGACTTTCAGCTTGAATGAAGACCTAATTAAACATCAAAAAAGTCATAGTAGAGAAATGGTTTATATATGTGATGAAGGTGACAAGGCCTTCAGTTGTAATTCAGACCTCATTAGCCATCAGAAAATTCCTGATGGAAAGAAACATGGCTATAATGAATGCGGTAAAACCTTTAAGCGACAGTCTTGCCTTGTTCACCACCAGAAATTTCATACTGGTGAAAAGCTATATAAATGTATGCAGTGTGGAAAGGCCTTCAGGCAGCAGTCATCCCTCGTATCCCATCAGAGAATTCATTCTAGAGAGAAATCTCTTGAGTCTTATCAATGTGGTAAAACAGAGAAGTCATCCCTTATTGGAAATCAGAGAACCCACAATGGAAAGAAACTTTATGAATGTGAGACTTGTGGAAAGTCTTTCAGTAAGAGCTTTAGTCTTGCTTTTCATCAGAGATCCCACACTATAGTTAAACCTTATGACTGTGATCAATGTGGAAAGACTTTCAGATACAGATCCAGTCTTACTGTACACAATCAGAGAATCCACACTAGAGTGAAACCTCCGGAGTATGGTGAAAGTTGTGAAAACTCGTCTCTTGCACATACCAGAATCCACACGGGAGAGAAATCTTATGAATGTATTCAGTGTAGGAAGACTTTCAGACAGAGTTACAACCTTGCTGTGCATCAGAGAATCCACAGTGGAGAGAAGCCTCATGAGTGTAATGAATGTGGGAAAGCTTTCATTGAACACTCATCCCTTATTGTACATCAGAGAATCCACACCGGAGAGAAGCCTTATGAGTGTAATCATTGTGGCAAGGCTTTCAGGTGCAATTCGAATCTTGCGAAACATCAGAGAATCCACAGTGGAGAGAAACCTTATATATGTAATAAATGTGGAAAGACTTTCAGACAGAGCTCCAGTCTTGCTGTACATCAGAGAATCCACAGTGGAGAGAAACCTTATAACTGTCTTCAATGTGAAAAGACTTTCAGATGGAGTTCTAGTCTTGCTAAACATCAGAGAATCCACAATGGAGAAAAACCTTTTGAATGTTATCAGTGTGGAAAGACTTTCAGACATAATGCCAGCTTTGCTGAGCATCAGAGAATCCACACTGGAGAGAAACCTTATGGCTGTAATCAATGTGGAAAGACTTTCAGATGCAAGTCCAGTATTGCTCTACATCAGAGAATTCACAATGAAAAAAAACCTTATAAATGTAACCAGTGTGGGAAGAATTTCAGACAGAGCTCTGATCTTGCTGATCATGAGAGAATCCATACTGGAGAGAAACCTTATGACTGTAATCAAAGTGGGAAGGTTTTCAGATGCAAGTCTAGTCTTGCTTTGTATCAGAGAGTCCAGGGTGGCAAGAAGCCTCATGAGTGTCATGAAGGTGGTAAAGCTTTTGTTGAACACTCCTCCCTCGTACACCAGACAATCCACACTGGAGAGAAACCTTATGAATGTAATCAGTGTGGAAAAGTTTTCAGACGCACCTTCAATCTTGCTCGGCATGAGAGAATCCACACTGGAGAGAAACCTTATGAATGCAATCGTTGTGGAAAGACTTTCAGATGCAGCTCCAGTCTGGGTAAACATCAGAGAATTCACACTGGTAAGAAACCTTACAAATGTAATCAATGTGGGAAGACTTTTGCACAGCCCTTCAATCTTGTTGAACATCAGAGAATCCACACTGGAGAAAAACCATATGAATGTAATCATTGTGGAAGGGCTTTCAGATGCAGCACCAGCCTTGTTGAACATGAGAGAATCCACACTGGAGAGAAACCTTACGAATGTAATCAGTGTGGAAAGGCTTTTAGACGCAGCTCCAATCTTGCTCGCCATCGAAGAACCCACACTGGAGAGAAACCTTATGAATGTAATCAGTGTGGGAAGACTTTCACACAGACCTTCAGTCTTGTTGAACATCAGAGAATCCACACTGGAGAAAAACCATATGAATGTAATCAGTGTGGGAAATCTTTCAGATGTAGTTCTAGTCTGGGTAAACATCAGAGAATCCACACTGGGAAGAAACCTTACTAATGTAATCAGTGTGGAAAGACTTTCACACAAACTTCCAATCTTGCTCGCCATCGAAGAACCCACACTGGAGAGAAACCTTATGAATGTAATCAGTGTGGGAAGACTTTCAGCTCCAGCTCCACCTTGTTGAACATGAGAGAATCCACACTGGAAAAAACCTTACGAATGCAATCGGTGTGGGAAGATTTTCAGATGCAGCTCCAGTCTGGGTAAACATCAGAAAATCCACATTAGAGAGAAAACTTACGAATGTACTCAGTGAAGTAAAACCTTTCAACAACAGTCATCTCTTATTTCCCATAAGAGAATTCATACTCAATAGAAACTGTATCACTGTCATTCATGAGGAAAAGCATTCAAATGGAGCATATAGCGTTAGATGTCAGAAGTTTCATTCTGTCCACAAGCTCAATATAAATTCATGATGGAAAAATCTTCAGTCAGATTATCTCTTTACATTCATTCATAGTGGAGAGAAACACTAGACATCAGAAAGCAAGATTTATAGAAGCCATGATTGAGGGAAAGTCTTGACCTATAGCCCATACTTGAATGGACATTGGAGAAATGATGCTGGAGATAAAACTTAAGGATCTAATTAATAAGGGAAGATCTCCTGCTTCAGTACAGACCTAATTAGACACCCCAATTTTTGTACTGTGCAGAAAGCCCTACAAATATAATTTTTCTGTGGATTTTTAAAAATTACTATTCAAAAATAGTCCATATCATTCATATGCACATAACTTCATCAAGCAAATGCCGATTGATTAATACCTACTTGTTGTCTGACTGTTTTTGTACACAAAAAATTCTAATGGAAATATTTTGGTAACTGTTGGATATTTGTTTCTGTAATGATTTCTTTTGGCACTAAGTGAGGCAGTGGATAGTGTTGCTCTAGCCTCAAGACCTGAGTTGAAATTCATTCTTAGACACTTACTCGCTACGGGACCCTACAAGTCACTTAATCTATTACTGCCTCAATGTTCCTCATCTGTAGAATGTATATACTAATGATACTTGCCTCCAAGGAGTGATGTGAGGATCAAATGAAATAATACTTGTATATTACTTTGTAAGTATTAAATCACTATTTAAATGTTAGCTGTTGTTATTCTTTGGACTGCTGAAGTCATTGGCTTAAAGATACTGACATTTTAGTCATTTGTAATTTAAATTGACATTCTAAACTGTAAAGGAAGGCAGTATGTTGTAATGACAGGGTGCTGGGTTTAGCATCAGGAAGATGGGTACACCTTAGGTGTTCTCTACTGTGTAACACTGGACAAGTAACAACTTCTTTTTGCCTCATTTTTCTTATCTAAAACAAGGAAGTCAGCCTTAGTAGTTTGTATAGTTCCTTCCAACTCAAAGTATTTATTCCCATATTTATATGTCCCTATCGACAGTTTCTGTTCTAATGAATATGAAATTATAGCATAACTATTCTGTAGTACTTAAAAATAGAAATGGAGAATTTGAGATGAATCAGGTGCATAATATACAAAAGGAAATGGGAATTCGATCCAAGGTGGCCAGCATGCTTATCTAGCTCTTGCAATCCACTTCTTTTTAACGATTTAAACAAATGTGTCTAAATATTGAACAAAAAGAAACAACAGAAATGTCAGTGAATTGTTTTTGCTGTTCAAGGAAGTTTAGGAGGATATAAAGAGACATTTGTGGATGCAGGGGTGGGCACTAGCTGGTAACCTGGGGCAGTGGAATTGGCATTGACCTAGGGGCTTTGGAGCTGACAGCAGCAGAGGCAGAAGCACTGGAATGGCAATGGGGCTATAAGCTTGGTTATAAAGAAATATCTTGGGATCCCAGAGCTACTGCTGTGCACAGGAGAATTTGGCAGCTCTGTCATCCATTACCCAGTTTCCTGTCTGAATTTCAGATTGAAGATTCAGTCACATAGGGGGCAGTTGCCCTATCTGTGTAAAGAGACGTGACCAAATCTGTGCTTGTCATATCACTTTGGAATCACTAAAAACTTACAAGCTTGTAGACCTAGCAGTAAAAGTGGCAGAACATTTAAGGCAGAAAATCAGGCCAGATCTCTTCTCTCCTCACTTCCCCACTCCTCTCCTCCCCCCCCCCCCCAGTTGTGAGCAGAGTTTTATAATGGAGAAATAACAATCAATGAATTGGGTATGCAACTATATAAACATGGAGACAAAGTCAAGAAGTAGACTGGGAAAATGAGCAAAAAATGATCTGGCCTTAAGTAGCTACTGTGGTGACAGGGAAATTCAAGACCCAAATACAAAACATCTTTGAGCCTCAAAAGAAAATGCAGATTGAACACATGTCCAATTAGAATTCCTTGAAGACTTAAAGAAAGAAAAAAGCAAAAGTTTAAAAAATGGCAGAAGAAACTTTGAGAAAAAAAAAAAACAAACAAAAATTATGGCAGTAGAACAAGTAGTAAAAGAGGTACAAAGGATACAGAAGAAAAATTCTTAAAAATAAGAATTGGCCAAATGGTAAAAGAGGTACAAAATTTCAGTAAAGAAAATAATTATTAAACAGAATTATTAAATGAAAGCTAATATATCTACGAGACATTAAGAAATGATGAAGTCAAGGACAGCTAGATACTTCCTGGCTGTGTGATCCTGGGCAAAGTCATAACCCCAATTGCCTCAAAAAAATGATAAAGTCAAAAAAAAAAAAAAGTTATAAATATGAAATATCTCAGAAAAAAAGTTATTTGGAAAAGAGATTAAGGAGAGATTTAAAAAATTCCTGGATGATCTGAAAGCCATAATTTTTTTTTTAAGTGTTTATCAAGAAATGTATATCAAAAAATTATAAAGGAAAACTAACTAGATACCTAGTAATTCAAGGGCAAAGTAGAAATTCAAAGGCTGCACTGACCAACTCCTAGAAAAAGTTTCCAAATGCAAACTCAGGCTTATTTTGAACAAAACCCAGAAGTGTCAGGTAAAGGAGAAAGTATAAGCAATTAGAAAGCCAATTTAAATACCATGAAGCCACAAAAAGAATTATATAAGATTTAGCAGCTACTTGTAAGAACACTTGTAATGTTATTCTGGATGACAAACAAGATAGGACTAAAACAGGTGCAGCTAAATGGTGCAGGCAGGCTTCAGCCCTGAAGTCAGGAGGACCTGAATTTAAATCTGGTCTCAGACACTTAACACATCCTACTGTGTGACCCTGGGCAAGTCATTCAACCCCAATTGCCTCAGTTTAAAAAAAAAAAAAGGATTAAAACTAGGAGTAACCTCAGCAAAATTCAGTGTGATATGTCAAGGAAAAAAATGAATACTTTCTGAGAGAACTTAACTGTTAAACGTTTTTAGGGTCTAGAACTGAATAGAAAGAATGACATGTAAACACAAAATTCAAGAGAAGCATAAAAATAATATAATAAACCACTTCCATTCTTATGTGGGAAGATGATAAATGTATCCTTTTAAGAACCTTATGATGATGAGGGTAGTTGGGAAGAGACGATACAAAGATTTTGTGTATGAGTTTATTTTTTTGGGATAATCTCAAAAAAATAGACAAGTGAAAGAAGGATGCACAGGGAGGGGACAGTAAAGAAAGAATGGGGAAACAGAAAAAATAATGCAAGGAAGACTTTAAAATGGAGAAATAATTGATCAATGACTTGGGTATGCAACTATATAAACAATAAATTAAAAATCTTTAAACACCAAAATGGAAATCTTGAAATCAAAAATTTATAAAATTGAAAGTAAAAAAATTATAAACAAGAACTTAGAAAATACATGAATTACTGGCTAGTTTGATTTAAAAATGTAATTACTCATTAAAAATAAAACAGGTGAATGTTCAACCAATGAAGATGAAATTAAAGCAACAATTAGGAACCATTTTGCCCAACTAGGAATCAGTTTAACTCGATCTAAATGAAATGAATATTTACAAAAATGTAAGCTGTTTAGATTAATAGAAAGGAAATAAAGTATTTAAACAATCTTACGAATGTAAACTGAAGTCGTGAATGAACTACCCTAAGGGAAAAAAATCCCATGAATCAGTTGGAATTAGAAGCAAATTCTATGTAACATTTAAAGACCAATTCCAACTGGAAAAAAAAAATTCAAAAACTGCTAAAATAAGAACATAGGGTTTGCCAGTAGGATAGTTCATCACTCTTAAGAAGGTAGCATTTAACACAAAAGCAAAGTGAAAGTGAAGCTTAGATATACGATTCTTAGTGCAGCAAGAAAGCAGATAAAATTGACTTTTGTAAATAGCAGTAATAATCCAAATGCTTTTATGATGTTCTGAAAGCTTTGGGCTTAAGACCTATACTGCATCTGAACTGCTTGTACTTGATAGAGTCACAGTGGTCAGTGGTAAGGACATGATCCTAGAGAGATGGTCTGGACACTTCCATAGTGTTCTCAACAGTCATGCTATTGCTGAAGCCATTGGCAATAACCTGAGGTTGGAGTCAATCCCTCCCTAGTCAAACTTCTAACTGAAAAAGAGGTTTTAAAAACCATTACACTGGCTGCTCTTATGTGGCAAAATGCTTAGTGCTGATTCTGTTTCAATAAATATAAGGCAGAGAGTCCACTGTTTAAAAAAAAACAGAAATTTGGGTTATTTTGGTAAGAAGCGGTTGTCAGTATGATAATCAGGAGATCAAGGATGCTTTTATTGTCCATCTCTGTAAAGGGATAGGAAATGGGTGACAGTCACAGGGTTCTTTCCCCAGGGCCAGCAAAATCCCTGGAAGAGTTCTTAATACAAATCCTTCACCTTGAAGATGGTCATCTACCTGACTTCAGAAAGGACTAAGGAGCAATTGATATAGTATAGCCTCTGAGGCTGAAAAGCCACAAAGTATGGATTAATTCTCTGCCACATGTGCTAATTTTGCTCACAATGAACACCAAGGAAACATTCTCCACCAGCCAACGACATGCTAACCCCTCCATGGGACCATTGGTTAAGGCAAAGGGATAAAATTTTGAATACTGTGGATAAGTTGACTTACCTTGGCAAGATACTTTCCAGTGTGTACACTGATACAGATGATGAGGTTGGCGCTTGGTGTTTGGGAGTCTCCGAAGGAAAGTGGGAAAGAAAAGCTATGACCTCATTGTTGCATGTCTGTGAAGGTGGATAGTATGCCGGTGCCATGCCAGGAAACTGACTTGCTTTCATTTGAATTGTCTTGGGAAGATTTTGAAGATCACCTGGCAAAATAAATTGTACGGCACCTTGAGGTTCCTTCTTGGGCTGAACTGCCAAACTCTAAGGTAGAAAGTTCAACACCTGTGTTCTGGCCACATTTGAATGTGAACTTTTGAGGAAAGACCCCCACTTCCAATCAGGATGCCCCCATGATTTACATCCTAGGTCAGTTGTGAAGATTGTTTTAGGTAATGTTCCCAATGGCTGCTAGTGATAAGACAGTATAATTTATAATATAATATGATATACTATAAATCATAATCTAAGTTATTGTAATGTAGTAAGACTTGACAAAATCTAGTCAGATTAACATTCCAGCAATTAGCTCATGTGATGAAAACCAGGTTGGATCTTGGGAAGTCAACTTTATGAACTACAGAGCTAAAGGAAGAACATCAGAGTAAACTACCCACTGAGGTACCTTATTCTTATACCTCATGATAGCATTTCAGACATAAATGAGCATCACGATTACAAGGTGTTTTATATTACAAAATTTTAGTTTTATCTGTGATGGTTCGATTTGTTATGAAATGGAGAAATATGGTGGTAATAACACCCTTGATGTTAAGTGAGGGAACAAAGTGACTTAGCAAAAATCATATAACAGGATAAAACATCCTAACTTCTGTTTGATTCTAGGTAAAAGTCCTAATTAACCTCTTTGAATAGCCAGTCCTATAGCAACCACTTTATTCATAGGGTATCTAAATTAACCAGCTGGGAAACGTTCTTGTTTCAAAAGGAAGTCATACAACAGAAACTGAACAAAAGGGTCATTACATTAAGGCCGTCCTTTTTACTTTCCCAGCACAAACATTTACTTTTAGTAGATCTGCGATCCACTCTTTGATCTGCTCATTGCATTTCCCTTGAATGTTGCACTACTGACTTGATGATAATTCAGAAAACTTAATTGAATTCAAAACTAAAAACAATATCAAATTATAGTAACCAAAGATTTTTTCTCAAGTAGCAAGTTTTGCTAATCACAGTTTAAGGCTAGTTACAATTATTATTTTTCTCACATTGTTGCAATAATAACAAGTTTACAAGGCCTTTCAAAAAAGTTACTTTATTTAGGATTAGTAAAAGTTACATTATTTAGCGTTAGTAACATTTTTCTTCTTTAGTTTAAACTCATGCTGGTGTTAAGACCAATCATTAGCAATTAAGAAAATAATTATATTCTGGAATTCCACCTAGATAATGAATATTTGATAGTTCATTCAAAAGCCTA
The DNA here is from genome assembly GCF_016432865.1 of Antechinus flavipes. Classification (NCBI taxonomy): domain Eukaryota; kingdom Metazoa; phylum Chordata; class Mammalia; order Dasyuromorphia; family Dasyuridae; genus Antechinus; species Antechinus flavipes. The sequence goes on along the minus strand of NC_067400.1, from coordinate 623,157,597 downwards.
ATTAGTGGAAGTCTGCAGACTAAGTTATCCATTTCTTTAGATATTGTATATTAACTCCCATGGTAAAAAAAAATCTCGAGATGTAGCAGCAATAAGTATCATTATCATTTCATAATTTTCATAATTATCCATCATCCAAGTCACTTTGGTATTAAAAACATAAGCCTCCCATTCTCAATCATTACTTTGGTAGTGATATTTGTGATGGAAGAATAGATCTTCTCCGGAAACTAATTAATCACTATAGAATTTCACAACATTTAGAAGGTTTTCTTCCCCAGATCTGATAAAATTTGATGATGTTGCCCAAGAAAACCTGCCAAGTTTACAGATAGGATTTCACATTCTCTTCCCTTCACATACAACTCCCTTCTTTTCGTACTTTTCACATTCAATAAATGATTATTATTCCTTTTAAGTCAGGCATACCTAATTAAATACTTGAAGTTTATCACATTATGACAACAGCCTCTGCTACTTTCATAGTTTTATAACATCCAGGTCAAAAGATAAGTTCAGTTGAATGAATTTTCAAATGATTTTACATAGAAAATCACTTCATTCACCTTATTAATTTTGACATTCTATATGTGTTGCATTCAAGACAAGTTTAGAATAATTTAAAATCCAATTATATTTCTCACAATACTTTTCACAGTTTCTAAATCTATTGCCTTAATGCTAATTATTAAGTGAATTTTTCATTGTATCCTGATCTACTTGGAGTAGGTCAAACATCACAATTTTCCCAGTAAGAGAACACATCTCACATTAAATGAGATTAGAATAATCTCAGTCATACCTGGATCTCTATGTACAAATGGCATCATACAAATCTGAGTTTTCCTACAAGTCACTTACTGCCAGAACTTTAATTGCAAGGCCTGCTACTCTTACTTAGTCTACTTCCATAAATTTGATGTGATGGTCCTATATTTTCCCTCCTCTTTTAGGGTTCATGAGGATGTTTTGAAACATGGAAATTCCAACATACTCTCTGTTGTGCAATACTTAAATTATCAATTTATATTCTTTTCACCAGGATGAAAACATACCCTTCCAATGGTTCTCCAGGTACAGAATTTTGGTATGCTACTCTCAAATATTTCATATTCTAAATTTATTATTTTAGTTTTATAAGTGTAACTAGATAGAATTTTAAATTACTAACAAATATTTCTCTTAAAAGTTTCTCAATAACTTTCTGTCTATCCTCTTCTCATACCTAATTGCTTGAAATTTCTCTCCCCTTCTTTTTAAAATTCCCTTCCAGTGAACTTTAATTCAAGCCCCTCACACTTCAAAATAGCTCCTTTCTTATTTTCTTGCATATTCTGATGCGTTATTTCTCTTCCTTTCTTCTACTTTCTCAGTACCTCTAATCTTTATTTCCCAATGTTATCCCAGCCATCTATAAAACAAATCTTCACTCTATCTAATTTCTCTCTTGCACTTTAACACAAGTTCTTATTATATTAGTTAATTGCTATACTTTGAATAATAGGGTTTGCAAGAGCTTACAAATTCATGTCCTCTACAAACTTCTTTTAGGTGTTTTTCCTTCTAGTTTACCTAAATAATTAAGTTCTGTTATCACTCATAGAAGAAAATACAGTCAAAAAGATAAAATGTTTCCCTAAATTAAACTTTACTTATTTTCAGTATGTTTGTTTTAAACAAACTCTTCAGTTTTATGTCATTAAAATGATCCATTTTACTTCCTGTGACCCTCTCTTCCCTATTTTGTCATAAACTCCTCTCTATCTTTATTGATAGAGCTAGTTTTCCTCCCTTTCCTCTTTCTTGTGTTTATGTCTTTCTACTTTGGGGAAATCATACAGTATTTTCTGTCCTTGAGTCCTTATTATGGACAATATTCCAGAGACCAGTGGGTGAGTTATCTGGAGGAGTGAAAACCATGCCCACACAGAAACCATGAACAGTTTTCCAAATCTTTCCAGAGGATTTGGCTGTTCCGACTTCCTCTTGTGTCTAGAGAGGTCTGACCCATGCCTTCATCATTCCCTCTGACTTGTCCTTTGGGCTGATCCCATTGCCAATTTCATCCTATTTTACAAACAATATTTAAACACCTATTGCATGAGGAGTCCTCTGGTTAGACTGGGATAGACTCCCAGCATTTGGTGAGACCCTCTTCCCAAGGGGAAGATCTGGGCCTGGCAGCTTCCAATTCAATTCAACAAAGGCTTCTTGAACACCTGTCACAGTCATATATCACACCTTGTTCAGTCATTCCCCAATTGTTGGGAAATTTCCACATTTCCAGTTCTTTATTACCACAAAAAGCAACTCTAAATATATAAGGTCCCATGCTCCTCTTTGAGGCTGTGGACTGAGCTGAAGAACAATATGGTCTTTTCTTTCAATTAGCATCCTCCCAGGATTAGTTTCAGTGACACTGTCCCTGCCAGTGCCCAGTCTCAACTCTTTCTTTTCTCTGCATTTGAATTTCTGACTCTTCCCCTCCTCCCTCAGTTAATTCAGGGGATGTTGGTTCTCCTTGTCCTTGAAACTCCATTTTCCTTTGTCCCTGGTGGGATCGTCTTCATCCTCTCTATGGGAACACAGCATTCCCTTTGTAGCCCAGGGTTATGTGAGAGCATACAAAGAGTGTTCCTTTCAAATAATTCCAGAAATCCAATCACAGAGTCCCAAGATCCTGGGTTAATGTGGTTATACACCTCATGCTGGACTCTCCTTGGCTCCCATCTTTGGTTGCAGACTGGCCATTTTTAAGGAAAGCCATTTTAAGGCCATGTGGGAGGTGGGAACCGAAACCAGCTTCAGCAGACCATAAATATTCTCTTCCTCAAACAGCTTCTGACACATAACAGTTACAGGACAAGCTTTTCCCCAGTCTATAGAGAATGCACAGGATTCACCAAAGTCCACAAACAATTCACACGATTTCATTTCATTTTTTTAAAGAGTCCTCAGAATTCCCAGAACCATTATGTGCTTTGGGTCCCATCTGGAATAGAACTAAATTTGGAGGCAAGTTGGGGAACACCCCATGATATTTAAGTGACTCACCTTTCTGTAGGGATATATGTAGCCCTAGACTCCCAATGCCATCCTGTGTTGAGGTCTACTGAGAAGAAATCTGAGCATGATAGTAATCTGGGAGCCACTCTCCAAATTCAGGTAAATTTACTTTTCTGCAGGGATGCATGTAACTTCTTAGACTTTGATTCCATCCTGTGCTTTGAACTTTCTGCAGTAGAAAAACAAATCTGTGGCTTCTGGAGGGGCAATCCTCTTTCCATCAAACCCACCCTGTCTAAAGAAGCATGCAAAAAAGGAAAGGACAAATTCAGAATCCTGGCTTTTCCTTATTGTGACTTTAGTAGTTCTGAGGACCACATATACAATACCCTTCTTCCTTTTATAGGCTAAATCTGCAAACAGGCTCCTCTCTTCCTCTAAAAGACTGGGTTCCATTGGAATTGGTCAAGAGGCAACCCCTGGGGAACACTCATTATGTAATGCCATATGTCTCCTCTCCACCTCTGCTACATGAGTAAGAATTTGCATCACTTTCTCCAAAGAGAGAAGCAGAAACACGGCTTTGTGGCCATTTTCTTTTCTTTCTTTCTTTCTTTCTTTTTTTTTTTTTTTTTTTTTGAGCTTTCAGGAAGGGTTGCTGGTGACTATAGTGGCAGATTTTGTACAGCTGGTAGGAACATTTTCCCTTTTCAGATCTGTGACATTCAGTCCTTCCAGTACTTTCAGAGTCCAGAGAAATGTGACTTCAAATATAGTGAATATAAATAAGACATTCACAGGTCCTTGGAGATCACTTGCTGTAGGTTTCAAGATGTTCCATTAGATAAGGCATCAGCTTGGGGACAATCATCATCTTTATGCAGATGTTTCTCAGATGTATTTTTCCAGCTAAATTCTTCTCTCTGACATTGCCAGGTGATGAAACTTCTCCAAATGGGGTATTCTAAACTTCTCTATTTTACCATGCCCAAATCATCACTCATTTCCTCCACCCTCCCTTCCCCCCCAGCCCTGACAAAAGGAAGCAGTGTATTCCTTGCCAACTTTTTTTCATATTGACCAGGGCAACCCTGTGCTCACAGTTTTACAGCTTCTCCACCTTGGTGTCATCCTTAACACCTCATTGATAATCTCCCCGTATAGACAATCCACAAGTTTTGTCCTTGATTGCTTTATAATATCTCTCTACTAGAGGGAGAGAAGTGCTTGTCACTTCTTACAGTTCAGAAACAAGTTGGTTGGCTATTTCCTCAAAGGCCTATCCCTTATTCCAGAAGCCAAGATGATGGAGTAAGCAGAAAATTGCCTAAAATCTCCCATGCTCACCTCCAAACCACCATAAAATAGTACCACAAAATGAATTTTGGAACAGCAGAACTAACAAAAAGACAGGATGAAACAATCTTCTAGCCCAAGAAACTTAGAAGGTAGGCAGGGGAGGTTTGTCTCAGGTAAAAGCAGGACAGGAAGCATCTAAGCTAGCCAGCAGCCAGCCTTGTCTCAGCAGTGAGCCCCAGAGCAGCGAAGCCAGCAACTTAAAAATAGGACACTCCTCACATGTCTCAACATAACCAGACAGACAGCTGGTTGTCAATACTGGTAAACTGCTGGACTCCCACAATCTCTAGCAGAACCAATCACTCCACTGTACTCCCTCAATGCAGTACCAGACATGAGGGTCTCCATGTGTCTCAGGGCAACACTAGTGCACCATCAGGTAAATAGCCAGGGCCTGCAATACTTGACACAAATACCTTGGACAGTGTCCCTTTCTCTCTAGGAGCAGAGCTCAAATTTGAAAGTAAGGAAAAAGCCTGTAAAAGATAAGAAAACAACAACAACAAAAAAGAATCTGGGTCAAAGAACAATTCATAGAAACAATCAATAATTTCATTTAAAAATTTACCACAGTGGGGCAACATAACAAAATTTGTGGGAGGAAACCAAAATAGTACTTAGGGAAAAAATTTATTTCTCTGAATTTTTATATCATTAAAAGAGAGAAAGAGCAAATCAATGAATGGAGTATGCAACTAAACAAAAAAAAAAAAAAAGAACACATTAAAACCTTGCCTATTGACACCAAATTGAAAACCCAGAAAACCAAAAGTGAGATTAATAAAAATAAGAGTAAGAAAACTGTTGTGCCACTAAATAAAGGTAGGAGATATTTTTATAAAAAAAGAATGAGATAGATAAGTCATTGGTTAAATTTAATTTAAAAAAAGAAAGAAGAAAACCAAATATTCAGTATCAGAAATGAAAAAGATAAAATTACCACCATTAAAGAAGAAACTGAAGTAACCATTAGAAAATATTTTATCCAATTATTTGCCAATAAATCTGATAATTAGCAAAATTGAAGAATATTTACAAAAATACAAGTTATCTAGATTAACAGATGAGGAAATAAAATGCTCAAATAACACCATCTTAGAAAAAGAAATTGAACAAGACATTATTGAACTCCCTAGGAAAAAATCTCCAAGGCCACATGAATTTACAGGTGAATTCTACAAAACTTTAAAAGGACAAGGAATTCCATTATTATAAGAATTATTAGAAAAAAAAAATAGGCAAAGAAGGAGTCTTCACAAGTTCCTTTTATGGCATAACTATGGTGCTTATACCTAAACAAGGAAGAATTAAAACTGAGAAAGAAAACTATAGACACATTTCTCTAATGAATTTCAATATAAAATTTAAAAATAAAATACTAATAAAGAGGTCATAACAATGTATCTTAAGGATCATGCACTATGATCAAGTAGAATTTATACCATGAATTTAGGGTTAGTTCAGATAGCTATCAATATAATTGACAAATCAATAATATCAACAGAAATCATATGTTTATATCAATAGATGTTGAAAAACTTTGCACAAAATACAACACCCATTCCTATTAAAAAGACTACAGAACATAGGAGTAAAAGGAGTATACCTTAAAATGATAAGCAATATCTATCTAAGAACCATAAGGAAGCATTTTCTATAACGGAGATAAGCTAGAAGTCTTAAAATCAGTGTGAAGCAAGGATGTTCATGATTACCACCATTATTTAATATTGTTTTAGAAATGTTAGCTATAGCAAGAAGAGGGAAAAGAAGTTGAAAGAATTAGAATAGGCATCAAAGAATCAAAACTATCATTCATTTCAAATGATATAACAGTTATTTAGAGAACTCTAGAGAATCAACTTAAAAAACTACTTGAAATAATCAACAACCTTAACAAAGTTTTGGGATAGAAAATAAGCTTATAATAATAACCAACATTTCTCTTGTGACCAACAAAGCTCCCATAGCAAGAGATAGAAAGAAAAATCCCTTTTGAAAACATCTCTAAATTGATAGCACATGTATAAATTTTGCCCAACTGCCTACCATCTTTTAAGAGAGGGGGGAAGGAGGAAGAAAAATTTGGAATTCAAAATTTTATTAAAATGAATGCTAAAATTTTTCTTGACAGTAACTGGGGGAAAATAAAATACTGTTAAAAATAAAATAAATGTAAACAATATAAACTACTTGGGATTCTACTTGCCAAGACAAAGCCAGAAACTATATGACACACAGTTACAAAACATTTTTCACACAAATAAAGTCAGACTAGGAGTCAAAAAACCTAGGTTCAAATGCTGGGCCTGAAATTTACAAGGCATTAGGCCTTCCACCTGTTCTCCTAGACTATGCTTCCATTGTTTCACTAAGATTAGTAGCTGTTGTGGAAGTCATTGTAGTCCATCTCTTGACTCTCAGTTTTATGGTTTTTTCCTAATATAGGAAAAAACTTCTTTCTACTGTAACACACTGTTGCCCAGCCATTTCATTAAATTCAGATGCACATTTTAAAGCACTTAGTCAGATAGTGTGCTAAATGCTAGTATACAAAATTAAAAAAAAGAAATTTCTACTTTCTTTTTTAAAAAATTGCTTTTTTTTTCTAGCTATATATGTACATTCATTTAAAAAAAAACACAATTTATTGTGTGGGACAGTATTGACACAAAAAACAATCAGAGATTCTCAGAGGAAGAAAAAGCACAAAGAGTTTATTATGATCTTGGGAGAAAGGGCATCTCCCATCTGACAAGGTATTTGTCATCAAAAGGAGTACAAAGTAAAAGCTGCAAAATCCAAGATTTTTAAATAACTTAAATGCAGAAGCTCTCATCCTTGCCTAGCTTTTTCTCTCATTGTTTTGGGGAGTCCATGATTACATTCTAATAAAGGAAATATTACCCAGAAATAAAATAATACAATAATAATAAGCTTTTAATTTAAATTTGTATAGAGAACTGCAATACAAGCAGATATCCTTGGAAAATAGAATTCAAAGCCATCATCACCTTTAAAAGAAGTATTTAAATGTTAATTAAGAGGTGATGGGAAACAGGACGGGACAAACACTTGCAACTTTTAGTTGTAGCTCTTATTTGTCATTATAAAGTCTCAAGTCACAATTAAGGCTATAGTTTAAGACTATATTCCTAAGAGAATGTCTTCACTCAATTAATTTCACATATTATGAATCATATTGGGAGGAAAAAATCAAAACAAAAGGGAAAAAATGAGAGGGAAAAAAAAGGCAGAAGAAAAATAAAAAAATAGTGAACAAAATATGTATTGATTTACATTCAGCCTCCATAGTTCTCTCTGTGGATGCAGATAGTTTTTTATCCAAAGATTATTGAGATTGCTTTGGATCACTGAACTGCTGAGAAGAACCAAATCTTTCATTGTTGATCATTGTACAATGTCGTTACTGGGTACAATGTGTTCCTGGTTCTGCTTGTTTTGCTCAGCATATATAAATCTTTTCATGCCTTTCCAAAATTAACTTGTTTATCATTTTTATAGACCAATATTCCATAATTTATTCAGCCATTTCTTAGTTGATGGACATTTACTCATTTTCCAATTCTTTTTCACCACAAAAAAGCTGCTACAAACATTTTTGCACATGTGAATTCTTTTTCCTCATTTATGATTTCCCTGGGATACAGACTCAGCAATGGCACTAATGGTTCAAAGAGTATGTATAGTTTTATAACCCTTTGGGCATAGTTTCAGATTGTTATTCAGAATGGTTGGATCATTTCACAACTCCATCAGCAATGTTAGTGTCCCAGTTTTCCCACATCCCCTCCAACATTTATTATAATCTTTTTCCTATAATCTGAGAGGTATGAGGTTGTACCTCAGAGTTGTTTTAATTTGCATTTCTGTAATTCAAGAGTGAGTTAGAATATTTTTTTCATATGACTATAGATGGTCTTAATTTGTTCATCTGAAAATTCTGTTCATATCCTTTGATCTTTCATCAATTGGGGAATGATTTGTATTCTTATAAGTTTGACACAGTTCTTTTATTTTAGAGATGAGACCTTTATAAGAAACACTGGCTGTATTTTTTTCTCCTGCGTTGTGCTTTTCTTTTAATCTTGTTTGTATGGAAAATTTCTACTTTTAAAGAGTTTGGATTATATTGGATGAGGGGGACACAATTTAGTATAAAAATGTATAATTCAAGCTAATTTGAGGAAAGAGAGGAAGATGGAAGAAAAGAAAATGTAAGAGGAGGATGTAAAGAAAAGGAGAGAGGAGAGAGAGGGAGAGGGATGGAATGAAAGAGAGGGAGGAGTACAGAGAGGAGAGGAAAAAGAGAGAAAACTACTGAGGTTCAGTAAAGATTTTTTTTTGTTAGAAATGGCACATAATCTGAGCCTTGAAGGATCAATAATTCTGAGAGGTGAAGATGACAGAGGAGTCCATTCCAGGCATGGGAGGCAGTGTGTGCACAAGTCTGGAGGAAGGAAATGAAATGTCAAAGTTGGGCCATTGCGAATAATCCAATTTTGCTGGAATAGCAAGCACAGTTTCTTGCATATGACACACAATTAAAAATATTTGTTGAATTGAATGGATTATTTTCAATTGGATTGAAGGTGGAATTCATAAAAAGTAGAAAAATGAAATAAAGCTGGAAAGGCAGGTTGGTCCCAGAGTGCAGAGTGCCTAGAAAGCCCTGATGAGAAGTTGGTATTTTATTGTGGAGACAACAGGGAGCCCAAGATGATTTGTGAACAAGGAAATGACAGGATGACTAGTTTCAAAGAGTAGTTGGTGATGATTCCATGAAAGCATGGTGGGATGTCTCCAGAGGAGTGCCCATGGGTCTGTGCTTAGCCCTGACTTATTTATCTTTGTCCTTAATGACTTAGATACAGATTGATGGCATTGTCATCAGATTTCCTCAAGACACAAAGGAGGGAAGGATCCACTTAACACTGAATGACTTGAGTCAGGATTTCAAAAAGTCTTTACAGATTAGAGTGGAGTTCTTTTTTTACCCAGGGTTGCTTTATTTTTTTGATTATATATTAATATAATTGATTCCCTTGGTAATCATACATTTTATGTTTTGCATTTAAAAACATTGTTTTAAGGAATGGAGTCTTCATCAGATTGACTTCCAAAGGGACTCATGACACATACAAAAGTGAAGAACTTTGGGACTAGAATATTGGGCTGAATCTAATTAGACAAAATTCAACAGGAATTTCCTCAATTGTAGAGATATTAGCTTCAATTTTCTAGATGACTGTATAATCTTTTACCCACTAGGTGGTGCAGTGGATAAATCATTGGATCTTTATTAGCTATATTAACTTTTCTTAGTCAAAAATTTTAAATCCTTAAAATAGGAATAAACATAGCACCTACTTCAAAGAGTTATTGTATCAGAAGTGATATATAGATCTGTAGCTAGATGCAAGGATAGATAGGTGAATAAGTGGATGGATAAAAAGGAAGAAAGAGGGAGGAACCAAGGAAAGAAGGAAGGGAAGAAAAAAGATATGTAGGGGCATAGAGTGGTGGATATGTATATACAGTGAATAGATAGATAGATAGAGGTTTGCAAATTTTAAAGTATTAAAATGAAGTTTTTTTGGGGACTAAAATCAACTTACTAGGTGTAAGATAGAGAAAGGATAGGTAAACAGCAATTGATAGGAAAAAAAATCTGGGGATTTTAGTAGACAGCAAGCCCAATGAGGCAGCAGTAGTTTAATGTGACAGCAAAAAAGTTGATGGATTATTGGGCTAACTTAGGAGCCTCATGGCTCCCTAGGAATAGGGAGGTGAAAGTCTATGGAATAATGTAGTCACTTGTAAATTTTATGGTAAGCAGGACACTGATAAGCTAGAGAATATTCACATCTAAGTTGTGGAGAGTCTTGTCTATGTCATAAGAACACTGGCTGAAGGATCTGAGGAAAGTTTAAGCTAGAGAAAAGAAAACTCAGGAAGGACTTGAGAGTTAAGTCTTGGAAAGGCTATCATGTGGAAGAGGGTTCAGATTAGTTACATTCTGATCTCAGAGGGCAGACATAAGAACAATGGATGGAAAGTGTGAATTTAATTTTGATGGCAGAAAAGAGTTTCTTCCCATGAAAGCTAGTCCAAAACAGAATGGGTCTCTTTGAGAAGCACTCAGATATCTGAACACAGAAGCTGAATAGCCATTTGCCTGGGAAGTTATTGAAGGTCTTCCGCACATGGTAGTTAGTCACTGAAGTCCTTTCCAACTGGAGAGTTTTGTGATTCTGTCATGTCATCCTTTCTTGACTCTTGAGACCGATACCCTAATTCAAGCTTGCATCCTCTCTCATATGGATAAAGATCATTCTACTATTTAGTCTTCCAACTTCTGCCAATACAAAACTCTGCTAATAAAGTTTTCCTAGGGTATATGTTTGATTATCCCTTCCTTATTCCAAAACCATCAATAATTTCAGAGTGAAAAGAAACTCCTCATTCTGAGAAGGCAAGCAGCTTCATGTTCAATTTTTATGCAACAGGAGTCCAAACCACCAGGTGGCAGTCCAAGTCTCGAGTGGACATCATGAGTATTAGGAGAATGAATTTTGTTTTTGTTTTTTTCAATTACATGTCATAATTTTCAACATTCATTAAAAAAAAAAAACTGTTCCAAATTTCCTTCTACCCTTTGTCCTCTTCCTTATTCTTGAAGAAGCAAGAAATTTGATATAGATTATATGTGTGAAGCTTGCTTGGGTTGAACTAATTGACCCTTGAGGTTCCATCCAAGCCTAGCTACCTGGAACCCTGTTGCCCCTATGTCCCCTTCACTCCCTTCCCCCAATCTAAGGCCCAATCTCATACCAAAAGCCTGTAACTATCCTAATGTTCAAAGATCCCTTTTACCTTCCTCAAGCTGCTCCCATCCAGGCTGGTTCCTGGGTCTCTCAAGGAATGGACATAGATGGACCAGAACTATGGAAGAGGAAGAGGAAGAAGAAGAGGACTATGGAAGAGAAGGACTATGCCAGGCAGGCAGAAACTTTTGATATATGACCTTGGAAAGTTCAGACAGAATATGAGAACATCCATTTTTCTGCCAGAGAAGAGAAAAGGAAGAAAAAAGAAGGAAGCAGGATTATTGTAAGAGATGTTCTTAGTGACAGCAATAGAGACAGGCAAGCAATATTTCTTTGGTCCACATCATGAGCATTTTACTCAATTCAAGATTTTAAACCAAGTGGGCTAGAGCAAATATCTGGAGCAATATTCAGTACTCATAACTAAACAATATGAATATGTGCCAAAATAGTGACACTACTTTTTTTTATTATAGCTTTTTATTTACAAGTTATATGCATGGGTAATTTTACAGCATTGACAATTACCTAACTTTTTGTTCCAATTTTTCCCCTCCTTCCTCCACCCCCTCCCCCTGATGGCAGATTGACCAATACATGTTAAATATGTTAAAGTATAAATTAAATACAATATTAGTATACATGTGACACTGCTTTCAATGTTGATTCATAATTTTAATGTTAAAGATCTTATCAAGGAAATAGCAAAATTCTCTGAGAAAAATAAAAACAATTGAATGTTCAATGAAATGATAAAAAAAAGTAAGAGGGAAGGGAGAATAGCACTTTTAGACTTCAAATTATGTTATAAAACAGTAATTATAGAACCATCTGCTATTGGCTAAAAATAGAAAAGAACAATAAAATAGAACTCAGTCACTGAGAGACAATAAAAATGATATGAATGGACACTCCCACCTTGTTGATTTCAAGAGAATAAAGGTAACAATTGATAGATATTGCACATATTTTCAGACATCCTTGATACATTGAAGAGCTATATTAACTGTTTCTCTTATTTTACTTTTTCTTATGATACTATTAATTCTATGATGTGGGCTCAGGCGCCTGGTATGGAGCCATCCTCCTATAGTAGACACAGCTATAGTTACCAGCATCCTGGGAGCTCACAGTGAGAAGGGAAAAGTTAATTGAGGTCCCAGCTGGGTCCTGGCTTTGCAATGGCTGAGGGCTGTTCCGCTTCTGCAGAGTGAATGTCGCTCTCCAGAGTGCTGATTGAGAGTTCTTGACTAGAAGTCACATGCTTCCCAGGCCCCATCACTAGGAATGGTAATGCTGACAGGGATGGCTTGGGGATAGATCCTCTGAGGGGAAGAACATGTGGTGGGGGGTGAGGACACCTGGGTCAAATTCCTGCTCTGCCTCTCAGTTCCTTGTGACAATGTTTACTCATTTGGTCTGTCTGAATCTAAGTTTGGTTGTTCAGTTGTTTGTCAGTCATGTCCAGTTATTAGGAACTCATTTAGGGTTTTCTTGGGAAAACCATTTGCCATTTTCTTCCCTACTTCATTTTAGAAATGAGGAAAATGAGACTAACCAAGTTAAATAATGTGCTCAGTCTCATACAGATAGTAATGGTATGGACACTAGATTTGAATTCACAAAGATTAATCTTTCAGCTTCCAATCCCTGTTTCTATACCTTAGTTTCATTTAAGTCCTTATTACATGAGAAGTTGAACTTGAATATCTCTTGAAACTTTGTAGCTGCAGGTAGCCACAAATCTAAGGAGACTCTCACATTCAGGGGAGACCACCCAGTCTATGGTCTCATACATGTGATGACTCAAGGAAGAAAAGGTCAAGACCCCTCCTTCCTAATCTGGGCTATCACAGCTTAGCCTAAAACCAGGGTTTAGATCATCATTCAGGAGTGAGAAGGCTCAGACTTGTCTCCAGGCTCTGTCCCTAACTAAGTCTTGCTGTGATCCCAGACAAGGCTTTTCCTCTCAGTTCCTCATTTGCTCATTGGTAATGGGAGGGTTTGGGTCTCAAGCACCTCCAAGGCCTCTTTCAGCTCTGGGTCTCTGTGATTCTAAGCCCTAACAGCCCCATCATAAGTTTATACCCAATAGTCCAGATTACAACAGAAATATCTTATGTCTTCCTATGCCCCTGATTCAGGATAGATCCAGGGCACAATTGCTTGTGTAGACATCATTCCCTTGTCTTTGTGAAGTCCTTTCTGGCAGAGCACAGAGCTATTCTTAGCACTATTCTGTGTCCCTCACACCTGTCACCCAGCGCCACCAGCTCCAGGGTATCAATGGACTCTGATTCTCCATCAGAGGATGACTTGATCTTGTAAGTATGGCTGTAGCTCCCAATGTCTCCTCAGGTCTCATAGAGGGGAAGGAGAAGTCAGTCCAGAGATCTGCTGAGGTCTATGGCTGTAAAAGTTCCTGAGTCTCAGCAGTTACACTGTGAAAAGCACTTCTTTAAAACAGTCTGGGCCTTGAGCACCACAGAGTGATATTAGTCCCTGGGGCTATCACAAGGCTATATTAGACCAACAGAGTGGCTTGGGGGAGTTGTCCTGAGGAGAAAGGAGTTCTAGACTTCAATGTCTGATGTCATTTCTAGGCCCCCTCCCTTTAGCCCCCAAGAAAGAGGTAGCAGAAATTTTGCCTTTGTTTTCACTTTCTTCTCTGGGGTCTGCATAAGCTGGGAACACCCCCATTATCATGTGACCCAAATCTGAGTTCATGTAAAACAAAAGAGAATCCTAGGTCTCCCTCTCCAGCAAACCATCCTTTCAACAATTCCTGGCTTTTATGCTGCTCCCATAGCTCTGGGAGGATAGAATTGGAGACTTAGAGGGTTTCCATATCTATTCCCCAAACACATTCATCTTCAAGGCTTGGCTGGGATATGACCCTTTACAGGGGGATGTCTTCCTGTAGTAAATACAGGTATAGCTCCCAGTGTCTTTGACCCTCACAGATGGAAGTGAGAAAATGGCTGCATTTTCTGTAGGGCTCTGTAGCTGTAAGGACTCCAGACTCTTTGCCTCCAGGGGGGCAAAACAGTAGTCCTGAGAGGGTGACATGATGGCATTTGGCTCTAAATGGTTACTCTTTTCCCTAGGGTTATAATGGAACCAGTTCAGTTTGAAATGCTAGGTTTGGGCAGGGCTCCTATGAAAGGAGGAAGTAAGAGATCTAATCTCTCAATCAGCCCCTCACATTATTGTCTGAGAAGGGGTAGGGTGGGCTGAGTGTCCCTTGCCAGGTATCTGGACCAATCCTGTAGGCCTGTTCATTGCTCAGTAAGTTGGCTTCCAGGGTCACCAGAAATATGTTCTAGGTCCAGGAAGGCTGTGAATGTACAGAGCTATGGGAGGATAAGTGATATGGTTAGAGGTGATCATCCTCTCCCTCCTCACTCTTTTCACCTACTCCAAGGTATCCAGCCTTGGCCCTACAGCTGGGCTGCTGGACCAAGTCAGGATCTTAATGCATCATCACTGACAAACTCAAATCTTTCTCTTATCTTTGTGGTTTGGAAAGCTCTTTAAAAAAATAATTCCATGAGTGGGTGGACTTGGGTGTGGCTAGAGAGAAACACAGTTTCTGAGGAAGGGCCCCTTCCATTTCTCATACTGCTGCATGGTGATTGATCCTTGTTCTGCTACTCCTTGTCCATCCCTTAGTGAAACCAGAGCAGAGCTGGCAGGGCTGTGTGGTCCAGGATGGTGAGGGCACACACTGGTAAGGAGGACAGGAGCTCTATCTGGATTAATTTATGAGGAATTATATATTCTCTGGTTCTCCTGCCCCCACTCATCATCTATGAGCCATCTTTTGCTCCATGATAAGAGAGCCCAAAGATTAAGTGAATGAACCATCCCTGCTACCACTAGGGGTTCACAGTCCCAGTGATCATAGGGGCTCAGCTCAAATAGCCCCATTAGAGAATTCTGCCTATGAGCTTCATGCCATGGAAAGGGGAACTGATGACTTTACAGGGTAAGGGATAATTCTCTCTTAGTAAAAGTTTGTTAAAGCCAGAATAGGACTTCTAGAGGCACAAAGAAAAAGTCATGGATAGAGGGTTGAGACTTTAGTATATCATACTAAATTTGAAACAAGTAGGATAGAAGAAAGTCTAGAGAGTAGAGAGCTATGACCTGGCCAGTGCATGGTTCAGAATCCTGAGTAAAGACACTGGATAGTGCATAGTTAGCTCTTCAGCTCAGTAAAAAGTAAGATTGGCAAATTTTCATTCATTGTAGATGGAAAAAAATGAGGAATACACATTTGCAATATGGATGAGAGGGTTGCTGGTGAAATCAGGGATGAGAGGGTGTGTCTGATGCACAATCAATCTTAAACATTGACCAGGCTTTAAGTTACCTCCTGGGGATTCAAAGACAGAATGATTTGAATATGAAAATTGAAAGAACTTGTGTAATGGGCTGAAGCTCGAGTTGATGCATTGGGATCCCAAACACATGAGGCTAAATAGTAATTGGACCATACTCTATTAATATATATGCTTGGAGAAAGAGTTGCCCCTGCCCACTCTTTGTGCAAGTTCTGATGTGTTGTATAGGAAATGACGTAGGGATGATTTTGGTGGGTAGAGGCAGAGGGGCAGGAAGAGAGGCGGGGAGAGAAGGCTGGTGTGTTTGTGTCATGGCTGCTCACATTGCTATCGCCATCCCCCTTCACCTCCACAAAGAATAAAGATCGAAGATTTTCTCTTAACCTGAATTCCTGACTCTGGCTGATTTTAAAATATGCGGTCATCACAAACTTGGGAGTGAAAACAAAGAGCTTCCATTCCCTCATGTTAGATAACAGATACTTGGTGTATATTTATGCAGAATAAATATATACAGGCTCAATATAAAATAAATATGTTTGTGGGTAGAGATTTCATCTTCCTAGTGATATGTGAACAGATTCCTCAATGAATGGAAGGTCCCTGTGAGGCAAAGGTTAATGGGGGAGAGCATTATAAATATGGAAGATGGGCCAAACAGGGATATATATCTCTATGTAGATCCAGATGTATGTGTATACATACACACGTATCACAGTACAATGAATAGATCAAAGTCCATTTTTCATCTAACCATCTTGTGGTTTTAGTGAATGAAAAGTTTGAGGTGTGAACAATGTGGTGAAACAGCAGTTCCAAACATTGCTGAGACCAGTCACATGGATTTTAAGAAGAGGTATTCCAAACTTAGGCTGAAATAGCGCTACCGTGCCATACTTATTTCATGCCATCGTGCCACCTAGCTGCTCCTTATTTCATGCCAGAATCAAAGTATCATGCTTAGTGGGAATTGTGATCCTATAGGAAGAACATGAGGAAATGAGGGAAAATTCTGCGTGTGGTGATCTGAATGATCATTGATCATAGATCTCCTGATGGAAGCAAGCTAACTGATGATCTTATCTTCATGTTATCAATGAGGAAACTGGTGCTGAGGAACTATCAGTAACATTCAGTGTTAGAAAATGGAATATCATTTCTCTGAGGACAGATTAAAACAAGTGAGATATATCTAGCTTGGTATCTTTATTGTTAATATAGATTTTTATTAATCTTTTTGAGTTTTTTCATCTTCAGAATTTCTTTCAGTATACCTTTGATACTTCTTCAGCATTTCCCCATAAAATCCCATAAAATCAATGATATTTTAAAGGAAAAAGAGAAAAAAAGTAACATGTCAACCCCAGTCAATACTATGTAGATGCTTGAAAATATGTGCAACGTATCAAACTCATGGAGTTCACCTTGCAAAGGAGTAGGTTAGGAATATCTGCTCAACTTTTACCTGAGTATTTCTGAACTGGAATAATTGGGAAAAGGAAAAAAGATGGTCAGAATGAAATTCATTGAAGAAGGTTAATGCTTTGGTGAGTAGTACAGAAAGACAACTAATTTTGGTTGAGAAAATTGTTTGGTTATTGTGAATGTCAGAGGAGAAGAAGGTGATTCTCAAATTGAAAGAAGAGAGGAAGGAATATTCCAAGTCTGTAAATATAAGCAGAGCATTTGAGTGAGAGACATAACAAGGGCAGAGGTATAGTTTGGAGTTCTATTGTTCACCAGTTCCCATCAGTGTGTCTCTATATTATCAGTAGATATCAAATAACTAGGGAAATTAACTTTATGGAAAGAGTTTTTGTTCATGTGAACGAATATTAATATTTGGCACATATCACTCAAGTATCTCTGACAAACTCTCTCGTCAGTATTAATAGGGTTCAATGTAAAGTAGGTGCTAGTTTAGAGAACCCATATTGCAAAAGGTGTAATTGTGTTTCTAATTACTAGAAATACGTAAATTTTTCCATTTTAGGAATTTTCTTTAGTTATTTTATAAATTTTCTTCCTGGGCATTGGAGAGTCTTGATGCTTTCCTTCCTCAGTGCTTCTTGGGGAATCCTGACTTGCACTGATCTCTGTCACTTATCATCATGATCACTACTATTCACAGGATACTTGTAGAATGTGAAAAAGTCCAAATCTGGTATTATGGCATGTTGTGTCCAAGAGCAAAAGACAGAAATATTATTTAATGATAAAGAGAAAAAGAGAAATGTATCATATTTTAGAGAAATGTCCAGAAAATAAGATTTGAAGTAATAAAAAAAGAACTTGAAAGTCAGCAGAGGAATGGGTCACACCTTAATTACTTATCTGAGAGGAAAAGACAGGGGGAAAATTAAATAATTAAATAAAAGGAAGAAAAGGGAAATCATAAGCCAAACTCAAAATCCAGGATGTGTGGGACAAAGATTGCTGGCTCAAATAAATTAAGGAGATTTCTCAAAATAGAAGCAAAAAGTAATTTTATTACTATCTTGTGATAAAGGGTGTTCCCCTCCCAACAAGCAGCCAAACAAGGAGAGGAAAGTTACAGAGGGAAAATACCAAATTTTATACCCCTACTTGGAGGATCCCCCACCCACCATTGGCCTTCAATTACAGTGACTGGGGGCGGGGAGAGACTGGTTCAAAATCTAAACAATCCCAAGTACAAAGAATAAGGAAACAGAGATTAATGAATACAACATCATAAAAGCATTCACAACCTTATTTGGTATATCTACTGCTTATGTGGAAACACCTCACAATAGCAGTTAGGGGATGGGGATTTGGGGTTCCTGTTTCTAAGTCAGATGATTTTTAGTAAATGAAATTGAGGCTTTGGGTTTGAAGAAATTTATCCTAGTGATACTGAGAAGACTTTACCTATCACATTCAAGGATAAGAATCTACCATTTGCTAAATCTATTGAGTTAGATGTTGAAACTGAGGTGAAGAAAACTGTTAAAAAGTGAAATGCATTAAAATAAATTTAAGTAAAATAACTGAAGATACTTAAGTCTGTATTTATTTTTGAAAATGATAAAATTCTATTTGGGTAAAAAAATAAAACAAATGAAGGAAAATATAAATTAAACCTCAGAATTTTAAATGTGGAAGTAATAAAAACTTAAGATAATCAAAAAAGAATTACAGATTGGACAAGTAAACACCCACCTACAATTTACTTTTTAGAAGAAACATATTAACCCTCTTATCTATAAACAGAATAAAAACAAAGGAATGAAAAGTTTGCTATGCATTAAGTGAATCAAAAAAAAAAAAAAAAAGAAGCAGGAACTGTGGTCATGCCTTAAAAAATATAAGGAACAAATGTTTATTTATTTATTTTTTAAATTTTATTTTATTTTATAATAACTTTTTATTGACAGAATCTATGCCAGGGTAATTTTTTTTACAACATTATCCCTTGCACTCACTTCTGTTCCGATTTTTCCCCTCCCTCCCTCCACTCACTCCCCTAGATGGCAAACAGTCCTATATATGTTAAATATGTTGCAATATATCCTAGATACAATATATGTTTGCAGAACTGAACAGTTCTCTTGTTGCACAGGGAGAATTGGATTCAGAAGGTAAAAATAACCCGGGAAGAAAAACAAAGATGCAGATAATTCACATTCATTTCCCAGTGTTCTTTCTTTGGATGTAGCTGCTTCTGTCCATCATTTATCAATTGAAACTGAGTTAGGTCTCTTTGTCAAAGAAATCCACTTCCATCAGAATACATCTTCATACAATATCGTTGTCGAAGTGTATAATGATCTCCTGGTTCTGCTCATTTCCCTTAGCATCAGTTCATGTAAGTCTCTCCAAGCCTCTCTGTATTCACCCTGCTGGTCATTTCTTACAGAACAGTAATATTCCATAATATTCATATACCACAATTTACCCAGCCATTCTCCAATTGATGGGCAGCCATTCAATTTCCAGTTTCTAGCCACTACAAAGAGGGCTGCCACAAACATTTTGGCACATACAGGTCCCTTTCCCTTCCTTAGTATTTCTTTGGGATATAAGCCCAGAAGTAACACTGCTGGATCAAAGGGTATGCACAGTTTGATAACGTTTTGGGCATAATTAGGAACTACATCAAACAATGTTTAATTGCAGTGAATAAATGAGAAGGTGAGATTATAAGTTGTGAACCTAGATGACTGGGAAGTTTAGTAGTTTAGTAGTGATCTCCATAACAATAGGTAAGTTTGGACGGGAGAAAGCCTGAGAGCTCAATCTGAAATATCAATGAGATACCAGGACTATTACAAGACCCTGCTAGTTTCTCCATCTACATTCATTTCCCAGTGAGGAACAAATGTTTATAATATAAAGAGCATTATATAGAGAAACTACATTACCCTAGAAGAAGCTCATAGACAATAAACACAAATGAATATTCAAATGATATTTTCCCAATTGTCTTAGCAGTTAAATTCCTACAAGAAATATTAATATGACTATAAAATGTATAGGCAATCACAAAGCAATGACAGGGAACTTTGCTGTCTCTTGTTCTCTCACTTTTGGATGAATTGTATAAATCCACAGAGATACTGCAAACTCTTGCAAAACTTCAGAAGCAATAAAGTGAATTATTTATGGACCATAACAATAAAAATGATAAATTGGTTCATGTATTAGGAAAAAAGCCCAAGCTCATATAAAGACTTAACAATGAAATCCTAAATAATGAGGGGTCAAAGAAGAAATCAAAGAAGTAATAATTATACAAAAGAAGGTGATGAAAAACCATGCCTTATTTATTGAGATACAGCTGAAGAGGTCTGCTTGGGAAAAGTCATTTGTCTTCAAAGATATCTTAATAAAATAGGAAGGAGAAGAACTAATTAACTGTATATTATCATAAAAGACTAAAAACCCAAGAAATAAACAAATATCAAATAACCAAAAAGGAGACATAAAAACTAGAGAAGAAACAAATTAAGAGAAGCAAACTAATCTATAGGAATGATAAATAAAACTGATAGCTGATTCTTTGAAGAGAATAAAAAATTGATTAATATTTTTCCTATTCCTTTTCCTTTTCATTTAGTATTTTATTTTTCCTATTTACATGTAAAACAGTTATAAATATTTATTTTTAAAACCTTGATTTCTAAATTTTTCCTTTCCTCCAAGTTCAACTCTACTTTCCCAAGCCAAACAATTTAATATAGGATACCCATGTGTAGTCATGCAAAACAGTTCCACAATAATCATAGAACATAGACCAAAGAAGGGAACATAGACCAAAAAAATCCCCTCAAGAAATGTTAATTGAATAAAAATGTATGTTTTATTCTGTATTCAGACACCACCAGTTCTTTCTCTGGGGATGGACAGCGATTTTCATCCCACGTCCTTCTTTTTGATTTTTCCCTCTCTTTTCCAATACAGGTCTAGAAGTGTTATTTTTAGCTCAAAGGATATGTATGTTTGTGTAGCCCTTTGGGCATTGTTTCAAGTCACTTTATAGAATGGTTGAATCGAGTCACAGCTCTGCCAATAGAGCATTAATGTTTCATTTTTCCTACCTGCTCTCCACTCTTGTCAATTTCCTATTCTGTCCTAATAGTCAATCTAATAAATATGAGGGAGTATTTCAGAATTGTTTTAATTTGCATTTCTTTAATAAATAGTGACCTAAAGCATCTTTTCATATGATTAAAGATAGCTTAGTCTATGTCATCTGTGGCTGTTCATACTTTATAATCAATTGTCAATTGAGGAATGGCTCTGAAGTTTATAAATTTGACTCATTTCTTTATATGTTTGAGACATGAGACCTTTATCAGGGAAACTTGCTTCAAAATTTTTTTTCACAATTATTTTGGAAAACAGTATTTGCATCCAATTTGGATCCTATTTTATTCTGTTCTCTGTTTTCTTTCTTCAGATGATCTGATGGAAGAATTTTTTTGAATCTAATTCTTTTCCAATCTGCCCTTCTTTCTATTACTCCTTTTTCTTCTCTTATCCCATTCTCCAGTTTCCTGTAGGATAAGATAGAATTTTATACCCAATTGTGTGTGTATATTATTCCCTCTTTGAGCCAGTACTGATGATAGTAAGGTCATTCCCGTGTAGCCACCACTTTCCCCACCCCTATAAATGCTTTTTATTCTCTTTTTTATCTAATATTGACCACAAAGCAAGGTGTTCACAATAATAACAGGAGAAGAAAATAGTAATAATGATAATACTTATTGTTATTATTATTTTTACCACCAACGATGAACAAAAATAAAATTCACTGTCTTTCCTGCTGTTTCAGCATTTCAATAAGGTGTTTCTTAAAACTTTAAGTTCTATATTCTATTCTCAGCCACCTTTAGACTGATGCACTAGGTTTGCTAAAGTCTATGCCCCAGTGGTCATTCTTAATAGTTACCATGGCTCTTTTGTAATGGGAATTTGGGAAAGGTACATTAGGGAACAGGTGAAATAAGGGTGAGGGAGAGGAGAAGAGATGAAAGAAGAGCAGAAGTTGAGAATTCCTTCACAAAAAAGTGCCCAAACCCTCAGTCTAATATAAACTGGCATAGAGTGTGGCTTCTGTGGGAGTCTTTTTAGGGTCAGTTTTCTTCTTTTTCAACATTCTTATGTTCAACTGAGTGTATGTCACTTCCTGAGGTTCTTCAGCCATGGGGACCTGAAGGAGAAACACAAGAGGGAATGAAGAATGATTACTTTGCAATTCTTAATTTATTAATGTCATTAAAGTTTTGATGGCTCATCTGGTAAAAGCTATAAATGCTTTCTCAACCTCATACCTTTAGATACATGAAATGTACTGCAAAGAATTATGAAGGAAATAAATGATATGGAACTACAGTTATGAAAGTATTATATAAACATTCCTAATAATTTAAGAGATTCTCATTCTAGAGGCATTTTACCAGAGGAGAAGAACTAAGGAAGATGGAATTAACTCACCTGTAGTTCCCTTGATCGCTCCTCAGCCATTTCTGTATCTGAAACAGAGGGAAGATTCCATCATTCCTCATCTCCCAGGACCAGTATTCCCTTCTACCACATCTATTCCCCATTAATGCTATGACGGTGTCCTCTTCCTGACCAGATAACTTACATGGGCTTTCTTCTCTGGGTGCCTCAGGATGATGAGGCTGGCAGGTCCTCCAAGGAAGACAAGGACAACAAAAACAGCTACAGTAGGGAGAAAGGGAAGAAATAGCATAAGGAGATGAAGTTCAGTCTGAGAGGTTCTGTCAGCTTCCTCTCCTCACTGAATCTCTTTCCAGTTCAGAGAGTTCATGTTACATGAGAAGGAAGGAACAGGAAGCAATGGGAAGAGGAGCTGGGTCTCCTTACCTCTGAGGGCTGTATCCTTGCAAAGGCCCTGGTGAGAGAGACATGGGAAGAAAAGAAGTAAAGTCAAGGAAGATCTCAAAGGAAGGAAAAAGAGATTTCATCCTTATGCATTTCTATTTTCTCCTCTTTCCCCCAAACTCACCTGTAGAGATGGATCCATGGCAGAGGAATGCAAACAGGAGTAGGCAGAGGAGGAGGAGAAAAGAAACACAGCTGAGAATGATGATGAGATTGTTACTGGAATCTAAAAATGGATTTGGGTGAAGAGAAGAGTCATCATACATAATTTTGCTAAGTATGCTCACCCTTCCCACATAGTCGTAACTGACTTTTTTTCTCTTAATCCCTCCACAGTCTCCCATCACCACGAGCACTCAACACTGGCACAAATCCTGTTCAGAGAGGGTTTATCTCTTTGAATTAGAGTGAGATAAACAGAAGCCAGAATAAAAATGTGTGTGTGTGTGTGTGTGTGTGTGTGTGTGTGTGTAAAGAAAGTAAGGAAGAATGACTGATGTCTGGGCTCACACACTGGGTCTCCTTTGTCATGGAAATGAGGACAATATCTGTAATAGACCAGAATCTTGGAAAAATATACTTAAGGCAAGGATTCTTACAACAAGGTGTTAACTCATTGGAATTGATAAGACAATGGTTAGTTTAACATGGTGATTAATAGTTCTCTAGTTTCATATGATTGATTTAATCTTATAACAAATGACAGTTCCCTAGTGATACAATGATTGGCTTATACTCAGTATGATAAATTGATTTAATTGTAATAGAATATATAAACAGGGGACAAACTTAGCCAGGGAGAGGAAGAGTTGAGCAGCTTCATGGTGGCTGTCCTGCCTTCATCACTTCTCCAATAAGACCAAGAACTCGGGTTGGTCATGAGATCCTCCATAGAGCTAGTCTGGACACTATTTTAATCCACTTTGGAAGAGACTATAGAATGCAATGGTACATTTTGTCACCCCAACTTGGGGCCTCTAGAAAGCAGGAAATTACACTGAGATGTGCAGACTTCTGACTGACTGACTGACTGAGACTGATAACGCAGACTGGGAGACTGATGGAGACAATAAAGACTTTGGACTTTATTCCTGACTATTCTCATGGTGAATATTCTGCTGAGACCAAGGCTGGTCCCAAGATCTCTAGAAAGCTAGTCAGAACATTACAAATGTCAAAGTCTCTGTAGACCTTACCCTGTATCTCTTGGCCAGAACCAAAGCCATGCTTTCCCTTTTTTGTAGCAGCTGTGGAATGGAATGCTTATTGACATCTTCCCATTATCCTACTCTTACCTCTTACTAGAAGCTCCAGGGCATCACTAGGCTGTTTCCAGAGATTTTTATTGGTGCCCAGCTGATAGCTGCAGCTGTAATTGCCAGAGTGCCTGGGGGTCACGTGACTCAAGAGGAACTGGCCCCGATCTTCATGGGCTTCCATGCTGTGCAGGATTCTCTCAACTCCCTTCTTGTACAGAACAAATCTAGTAGCCCATGAGGGTCCCGAACAAAAGAGAGTCACGTTGGCTCCTGAGACCACCTCTTGTCCAGGTGAGGCTGAGAGGGAAGGCTTGGGGAGCTCATCTGGAAACATAAAGAGAGAGCAGAGATCCTCAAACCCCTCCTCACCCCATTGTTGTGATGAGGGAGTATGGAAAGGGAGCAAGAGTGTAGAGGTCTCTGAAGAATTCCCTGACCATCAACTCCAGTTTCCATTGACTCTGACCATTCATTGCCCTAAGTCTGTTTCCCTGAACAGGGAGAGATGTTAAACCTTAGGTATTCTTTGGGGCTATCCAGGAATAAAAAGGTAATTTCTCCTTCCATTCCTGTCCCTTGAGGGTGCAGTATCCGAGCAGGTCCATTTTTCCACCTTTTCTCTCTGCTTTCTTAGGGACGCACATTTTTTGTCCCAACTTCTACTGCATGATGATAAAATAATCCCCAAACATGTCTTCACAGATTTTCTTGACTGTTCCACCCTTCTATTTTATTCCTAGGGAACATGAACAGCCTTTACCTGTCACCCAGATCTCTAGGGCATCACTTGGCTCAGAAACCTGGTATGGAGCCATCCTACTATAGTAGACACAGGTGTAGTTGCCAACATTCTGGGCCCTCATAGACAGGAGGGGGAAGTCAGCTGAGGTCCCAGCTGGGCTCTGGCTCTGCAGGGGTTGAAGGCTGCCCACCTTCAGCAGAGTGAATGTCGCTCTCCAGAGTGCTGACCGAAGAGGCTGCCTGCACTGGAGAGTCATATGCTGCCCAGGCTCCACCACCAGGCCTGGGAGGGCTGAGAGGGAAGGCTTGGGCAGAGATCCTGAGAGGGGAACAAGGTGGGGTGGGGGAAGAGGCTGGAGATCAAGACACCAAAGTCAAGTCCCTGCCCTGCCTCCCAGTCCCCATGTCACCATGGTTCTTTCACTGTGCCTGTCCGAGTCTCAGTCTTGTTTTCAGTTGTTTTTCAATCATGTCCAATGGTTAGGACCCCATTTAAAGTTTTCTTGGCAAAGATATTGGAGAAAAAGCTTTTCTATTTCCCCAATTCATATTGCAGATCAGGAAACAGACCAACAGAGTGAAATGATGTGTTCTGGGTCACACAGGTAGTAATGGCATGGAGGTTAGATTTGAATATAGGAAAATGAGTCTTCCAATCTCCCACCCAGCTTCTATCCCTGACCCATGACCTTCATTTAAGTCTTTTGTACAGATATCTAGCTGGAGCTTGCCAGGGATCTGAGGAGCCTGTGAGACTGGAGGGAATTCACCCGGCCTGTGATCTCATGCATCTGATGCCTCCTGACAGGGAAGATCATGGCCCTTCCCTCCTTCTCTGGGCTATCACAGACAGCCCCAGAGCTCAGCCCAAATTCCGACCTCAGATCAGTGTCCGGGTGGGAGAAAGCAAAGACCTGTCTCCGGTCTCTGTCCCTCACTCGTTTTGTGATCTTGGACAAATCCTTTTCTCCCTCAGGACCTCATTTGCTCATTAGTAATGGGAGGATTTTTCCTCAAGAGCCTCTAAGACCCTTTAAGTTCTGGATTTTGTGAGTGTTCCCCTAAACCCCAACTCTGGTACCATCTTTAGCTTTTCCTGAATATTTTAGTTCACAACAGGCATATCTCATGTCTTCCAAGACCCCTGAGTCAGCTTGCCCCAGGGCAGAGCTGGCTGTGTAGGGACCGTGGCTTTGTCCCAGTGTCACCCCTGTTTGGGCAGAGAGCAGGGGGATCATAGTCAGAATTATTCTGGGGCCCCCACAAACCTCACCTGGCACCACCAGCTCCAGGGCATCACTGAGCTCTGATTCTCTCCCAGAGACTGTCCTGTAAGCACACCTGTAGCTCCCAGTGTCCTCAGGGCTCACAGAGGAGAGGGAGAAGTCAGTCCAGAGATCTTCTGTGGGCTGCTGTTGTAAGGGTGCCTGGGTCCCAGACTTCCACAGAGTGAAAGTTACCTCTTTAAGAGAAGATAGCCTGGGCCTGGAGCACCACAGAGTGATGTTGGTCCTTGAGGTCCCCACAAGGTCAGCGTGGGTCCACAGAGTGGGCTTGGGGAGTGGTCCTGAGTAGAAGAGAGTGACAGAGGTCAAGGTCAGATGTCTAGACCTCCTTCCTTCACCCCCCCCCCATTGAAGGATGTGGCAGAAATTTTGCCCTGGTTTTTACTTTCTAGTCTGGAGCCTGCCTGAGCTGGGAACACCTCTGTTGTCATGAGGGCCCCAAGCTGAGTCCATACAGAACCAGAGAAGGTTCTAGGGTCTGCCCTCCCCTAAATCATCCCTTCAATTTTCTCTGGATTTTGTGCTGTCCCCATAGCTCTGTGGGCCCTCCTATGTGGGGATGGAATTGGAGAAATAGGGGGTTTTCATGTAGTCACTCAACACAGTCAGCTCCAGGGCATGGCTGGGATATGACCCTTTGTAGGGGGGTGTTTTCCTGTAGTAAATACAGCTGTAGCTCCCACTGTCCTCGGTGCTCACAGATGGAAGTGAGAAGCTAGCCTGTCTCCTTGCAGTGTCCTGTAGCTGTAAGGGCTCCAGGTGCTTTGCCTCCAGGAGGGCAACAGTGGACCTCTGAAAGGATGACAGTGTTGGCAAGTGGCACCAGATGGTCACTCTTGTCTTTGAAAATATGGAGCCAGGTGAGACTGAAATTATGGGTCTGGGGAGGAATTCTGTGAAAGGAGAAAGGACGTTATTGATAGGAGCTCTCACCATCAGCCCTTCCATCATTGTCTGAAACAGAGCTGAGAAAGGGGAGGGTGGGCTGATGGTTCCTGGTCATGCCTCTGTGTCCCTTCCTGTTGGCCTGTTAATTGCTCAGTAACTCAGCTCCCAGGTCATCAGAAAGACTTTCTGGACCCAGGAAGGCTGTGAATGTATAGAGCCATGGGACAGGAAGGGACATGGAAGGGCAGATCCCCCTTCTCTCCTTGAAGGTATCAAGTTCTGGTCCTCCAGCTGGGTCTGTATGCAACATCGCTGGCAAATTCAGATCTTTTTTTCAGCGGTGTGATTTGGAAAGCTTGTTCCTAATAATTCCATGATGGCGTGGGCTCGGGGCTGGTTAGAAAGGACCCCAGCTTCTCAGGAAAGTCCATACCCACTTCCCCACGCTGTAGCATGTGACTGGTCCTTGCCCTGCTACCCCCTTGCCCAATCCTCAGTGAAGGTGGGACAGAGCTGGCAGAGCTGTGTGTGGCCCAGGGGAAACACTTGTATAGGAGGACCGGGGCTGCCTCTGGTCTCCTCTGAGTAGTTGCTTTATCTCTGATTGTCCTGCCATCAGACTTCATCTATCAGGCAGCTCCTGCTCAGTGATGGATCCCACAGGATATAGGAAGGCATTACCTTGCTATCATTACTGGGCTCAGAGTCCCAGGGAACACGGGGGTTTCAGGTCAAATGACCCTATCAGAGAATCATGCCCATGAGCTTCATGCCAAGAAAGTGGTAGCCGGAGGTGCACAAAGTCAGGAATTGGGCCCCAGTCACCCAGTAAGAACGGGGGGGGCAGGTTGTGAGCCCCCTCTCTCAGACTTTGGGCACTATATTGGGCACTTTCCTCCAACAGGCTGCCTTCTAACACAGCCAGATGGACGGCAGTCTGGAGTGCTAGGAATGGCCCCAGTGGTAGAGTGGACATGAGAGAGAACTGAAGGCAGCATGCTGGGCCAGGATATTGCCACGTGATACCATCAGGGACCACATCCTGGGGCATACAGAGTGTGACCTGAGCTTTAAGCATGTGTAGGAAAGTGAGAGTGGAGGCGGTAAAGGTGCCACAGGCAGAGGCAACTGTGTTTGCAAAGGCAGTGATGGGACATGATGGGATGTGGGTAAGCCATCTGTCGAGACTGGTGGGAATTTAGGGAGGACAGAAGGGAAAATGGGAGACAAAACTGAACAGGCCGGCTGTTGGCAGGTTGGCCCACAGAAAAGCTGTGCGCCCCTTCTCCAAAAGGCTGCTGCATGTCCTCTGAGGGAGGAGCAACATGGATCTCATGGCTGCATCACCAGGTGACACTGAGCAGGTAGGGGAAGATCCTGGATTTGAAGATGGGAGACATGGATTTGAATCCTGACCTTTTCACTAAAGAAACTTCTGACTTACTCAAGTCACTTTATCTCCTCTTCAGGCCTCAGTTTCTCTGTATCTAAAAGAGTAATCATGGTACAGGTGCTCTCCTCCCCACAGGGCTACTGAGGAGAAAGATTTCAAAATCCAAATTGTGAGGTCACGAGCAATGGATCTGCTAAACCTTGCAAGTTGTGGCTGGTAAGGGGACTAAGGTAGGAAAACTGAAAGTTTGCCCCATTTATAAATTGATTCTCTAGAGAGGGACCTCAGTCTCTGCTTCCAAGTCTTCTAGTGCTCAAGGATGGTTTAATAATGGCACTCTCTCACCTGTTACCACCACCAGGGCCAGGGGGTCACTGTACTTTGACCACAAGGGCCCCTGCCCAGAGCGGCACCTGTAGCTTCTCGCATCTCTCCAGTCATTCACACTCCTGAGCACAAAGTCTGCCCATGACCAAGAGTCATTTTTCTCCTCTCTGAGATGTCCATCCACCCAGAGCTGGAATCTGTCACTCCCTGGTCGGCCCTGGCACCTGAGGGTCACATCTGCTCCTTGGTGCACCACAGGACTTGGGTCGGCCCAAAGAAATGGCTTGGGAAGAGTACCTATAAAGGAAAAAAGATTCCAGAGTTTTTGGGATTTCTCTCATCCCATAAATCTTTCACCTGGACTCTGAAGCTTCTATCCTGGGAGTAGCTTTTTGAGTTCTTTTGGGACAAGAAGTGAAAAAAGAACAGTGGGATGTTGGGGGCCAGACTCACCCATTTGTGTGCTAGCTTCCCAGTGTAGGCACAGTCCTGTAAGAGAAACTCCGGTGACCGATGGTTCCCTCCATCCCACTCTGACTCCATCCCCAGCTCTTGTAAAGCCCCTGAACTTCTAATTCTGCCTTGGTCAAAATATGAAGGAGGAGATATTTGAACAGAA
This sequence comes from Antechinus flavipes, assembly GCF_016432865.1. Lineage (NCBI taxonomy): Eukaryota > Metazoa > Chordata > Mammalia > Dasyuromorphia > Dasyuridae > Antechinus > Antechinus flavipes. The sequence goes on along the minus strand of NC_067400.1, from coordinate 623,128,148 downwards.
TGTGGGGTCCTGCTTTACCCCTTGTGCTTTTGGGTCCTCCTTAAGTTATCTCCCTGTCTGTCAGGTCAACCGCCCAGGGTTTTGTCACAATATCCCTCCCTGCCCAGATTTGACCCTGGAGACTCACCAATGGAGATCAGGTAAGTCACTGTGGAGTCCATGGTGGGTCATTAGCTCTGTTCTGGGCTGTGTAGCCTCAATTTTGCAGAGCGGAAAAGGCAGGCCAAATGGTGGTGGTTGGCACAGGATGTGGTGGCCAGCCCTGCTGCCTCATGCCCCCTTAAGCCAGGTCACACAGTTTTCACTCTTATACTGATGAAAGGGACCATGGTCCTTCAAGGCTGAGTTCTGAGGGGATCAGGGTGGCTTAAGGTAAATGCAGCCTGGCAAAGAAACTGATGGATATTTAGTGTTAAAGACTACTGAAGGGGGTCTGGGCTCTATAGAAATGCCTCTCTGTTCCATGAAAGGACAATATCCCACTTAAGTAACCTCCCCCTGAAATCACCAAGATTGGGTGCAAAGGCTTAACACCACAGCCCCAGAACTGACCTCAGCCCCTTGGCTCAGATGGAGGATGAGCACATGTTCCATGCATGGTATGACTTCTGTCCCAATGTCATTTCTTGCTGTCTTGGTGTGAACATCATTATCCACATCACAAGCACAACAACAAAACAATAATGATGGATATCATTTCTCTAGCACTTTCATCTTGGCAGATATTTTACAAATATGTTCTCATTTGATCTTCACAACAGCTTGGAAAGTCGAATCTATATTGTCTGCATTTTACAGATGATAAAACTGAGGCAGAGTTAAGATTTTGGCCTCGGCTCACACAGCTTGTAATGATTTATGTTAAATTTTGAACTCAGTATTTCCTGATTTCCAGGAAGTTAAAATCATGAATCAGGCAAATAATGTAGGAATCTGTTGCCCTTTATCTCCAGGTATATAAATGGCTCAACGACTGCATCTCCTGTAGGATACTACAATGGGCACACTTTTCAGCCAAAGATTGGCCAGCCTTAGTTTTGGCTGCTCCGATTGCTCTATGGTCAGCCATTGCATCTATTTTCTCAATAGAGCCCTGACCAGGACATCTCAGGAGTCAGTCAGGACATCACTGACACTTCTGGCCTCCCTTGCCCATCGTTACTCAATACTTTTCTGGCTCAGAATTCCATTAAATGGGCCGCATCTTATGTAGACAAGACCCAGATCATACTCAATGACCAGCTATGGAGCTTCTACTTTGTCATGCCTTCTGTGCAGTTGTTGGGAATGCAATGAGAAAGGAGAGTGCTTATGGAGGTTATACTTTACTGGTGAGCACAAAAATCTATTTCAGAATGAGCTTCTATGCACTCTGATTTTGTAGGTTAACACACTACTTTCACTTAAACATGTGCAGTTCTTCAGTACATGTTTCTACAAGTATCATGAAAAATGATAAGTCAAATCAGATAAAAAGGGAACAATAAAAAGGAAAGAAAATTAAATACTAGCAAATAACAAAAAGTAAAAATGCCTTTTTGTGATCCAGATTCAGTCCCCACAATCATCCCTCTAGGTGTAAATGTCTCTGTCCATCAGAAGACCATTGGAACTGAATCATCTCTATGTTGAAAGTAGCCATGTCCATCAGAATTGGTCATCGTATAATTTTGTTGCTGTCTCTAATGTTCTCTTGGTTCTATTCACTTCACTAAGCACCAGTTCACATAAGTCTCCCCCGGCCTTTCTGAAATTATCCTGCTGATCATTTTTTTATATAACAGTAATATCCCACAATTTTCATATATCATATGCAAAAATGGTTTTCATTTTAAAAATTTTGTTGGAGTATATATTGAAGATGAGCAAAGGGAACTGGGAAAAAGTGGCATGCATTCAAATAGATTAAGGTAAAATAACTAAAGATACATAATTCTGTACTTATATTTGAAAAGCTTAAAATTCCATTTGTGTAAAATAGTAAAATAAATGGAGGAAAATATGAAACTACATCTCAGAATTTTAAATGGAAAGGTAGTAAAAATTTAAGAAAATTAAAAAAGAACAACAGATTGGATAAGCAAACAAGCACCCACCATTTGTTCCTTAGAAGAAACATATTAAAAACACAGCCTCATCTTCTGCTCTCTTGGGATGAAAAACATAAAAAACCTGGCAATGACAATACCAATAGCTATCATTTATATGGCACTTTCCATTTTGTATAGTACTTTAGACAAATTTTTCTTCAAATTAATTTGAAGTCATGAATCTGTCACCAAATATTTTAGGAATATGTAGGATTTCACTTCCAGATATTTAAAGGCCTTTGTTGCAATATCTCCTGTAAAACACCACAATGGCAGCATCTTTCACCCCTAAAATGGTCAGCCACAGTAGGTAGCAGTTGCTTGCTCTGTCAGCATTTTCCAATAGTTATTGTCCCTACCTGAAAGTTTTCTCTTGACAAGGACATCTTGAGAGTCCTTTTTTTTTATGTATACATATTTATTTTTTTCCTTGATAAACTTTTTTTTAAAATTTTTATTTAATAATTACTTTATATTGACACTCATTTCTGTTCCGATTTTTTTTCCCTCCCTCCCTCCACCCCCTCCCCTAGATGGCAAGCAGTCCTTTATATGTTGGATATGTTGCAGTATATCCTAGATACAATATATGTTTGCAGAACCGAACAGTTCTCTTGTTGCGTAGGGAGAATTGGATTCAGAAGGTATAAATAATCCGGGAAGAGAAACAAAAATGCAGATAGTTCACATTCGTTTCCCAGTGTTCTTTCTTTGGGTGTAGCTGCTTTTGTCCGTCATTTATCAATTGAAACTCAGGTCTCTTTGTCAAAGAAATCCACTTCCATCAAAATATGTCCTCATACAATATCGTTGTCGAAGTGTATAATGATCTCCTGGTTCTGCTCATTTCACTTAGCATCAGTTCATGTAAGTCTTGCCAGTCCTGAGAGTCCTTCTGGATAACATATGATTGTTCTGGGATTCCTGCACATCATGACTCAACACTTTTCTTCCTGGACTCCTGCCTAGACAAGTCCCAGGTCATGGGTCTTAATGACCATTTATTAATCTCCTATTATGCAGTCTTCCCTGTTCTAGGTGCTGTGAATGTAAATACAAGAAAGAAACAAAATTGTTTACTTACACGAGAGCTTACACTCTCTTGATGAGGATGAAAATATAAATTATACTTGTCAATACAAGATATTTATGCAAAATGCTTTTGGGGTGGAAGGCAGAACTGCCTTGAATGGAAGCTTGTTAAAAATAAAAGTGGGATTCCCAAAGGCATAAATTGAGAATTGGGCAATGTGGATTGGACACAGGAAAGGCTGAATTTGAAATAGATAGATGTAGTAGGAGGAAGTGTGATTCTCAGCAAGATAGCCTTTTCCTGGGAAACCTTAGGCTCAGAATTCTGAGTGGAGACACTTGGCAGTAGTAAACCATTAGTCCTTCACTTATGTAAAAATATGATGGGCTTAATTTTCATTCTTGTTGAAAGAGAAAGGGAGTGACACATGATTGAAGTTGCTGATCCTCTCTGGTGCATAATCAGCGATAATCATTTATGAGGCATCCAATGTTGGCTATGCTTTATGGTAACTCCTTTGGATAGAAAGTCATAAAGATGCTTAAGGAGCTTCCAGGACATAAGTGGGTGTTTAGGCTAAATAAGTATAAACAGGATCACTACAAAATAATGACTTGAAGGGGGGTAAATATAAGCTAGTGTGAAAGATATAGATAGCCCTTGTGGCTTAGGATGTGGCAATATTTCATGGTGTGTGTAGTTTCTATAATGAGTAGAGAGAACCTCTGAGATAAAGGTCAGGGCAAGTGCATTGCAGAATTGACAGACAGTCCAATCTATCATATATCTCTTTACAGACATATGCATATTTATGTACTCAAACATGTATTTTTTCTCTAATGATTTGATAATTTTAAGGAATGGAAAGTCTGAGATATAAACAATATGGTGAGACAGCAACCCCATACACTCCTGAAATTCCCCCTCATATCTAGAGAAGTGATGCTGAAGTTACAGGTTCTGAGAACACTGTTGAAAATGCTGTGACCTCTTAGATATAGGAACTTCAACAAAGCATCAAAGAACTGTCTAAGCTGGAGTTGCAAAATGAATTAACCACTAGACTTTTCACTGCATGATGTCCATCCTGGAGATGAAGTCTACCTATATTAAGAGTTTTTAGTGAATGAGTAGATTTCAGGCAGCCAAGGAAGATCTCTTCTAAGTGTTCTGACCACTGCTGCTGCAGGAAATCAAAAAGACATTTGAACAAATGGAAAAACATGCTTCTCCTTTAGATCACAATGCATTATGTGATTTTATTTTAGTTATTTTTATTATGTTTATATTTTATTATGTAATTGTATTTTATTTGTTATTTTATTTTTGTCTCTGTCATTTTTACTTCTGATAACTCTTCCCTGTCTTTTCACTCTTCCCAGGACACTGAAGAAGCAATAAACACCCATCTTTCTGCTAAGCTCATATATTTAGGAAGATGATTGTTTTTTTCTCTACCACTTGTTTTGTGCTTCACATTTGAATCAGTTTAATTGTGACAAATGGTATTGGGAACTGTGAGGGATGAGGAAGACCCTTACCCAAAATGACTACTCAGAGATCACTCAGTAGAAGGCTGAAAAGTTGTTTATTGAAAACCTCCGGAGGATGAGCCGTCTCATCACGAGATAAGAAAGAGAAAGCTCAAGGTAGGAGGACTAAAGAAGTAGTAAAGATACATAGCTTTTATGCAAGAAATTATATCACAAGTAAGAGAGCATTGAGAAGGGGAGGGGGAGGCATCTAATTGGTTGTTGCTATTTGGAGAGATTGGAATGGAAGGTTTCTGTTTCCCTGACATCTCCTGATTTCTAAGAAACAGAAAATCAGGCCTTAGACTTAATCAAGCAGATTGTGGTCCAGCTAATAGACTAAATGTCAATAAATGTCAAATACCAATAAATGTCATCAGCTCAGGTTAAATAAATATGTTTCTACCTGGCCAAGGCTCAAGTAAATATGAACCTACACATATACGGGTCATAGGGGAGACACAGAAATAATGAAAATAAAATACAGAAAAGGAATTCATACATTCCTATAAGTTCTTCACCTTATCTCTCTATTTCACACAGAACCTTTGTTATATTGTTTTGATTCTCTTGGTTTTTGTTCTCAGGAAGACTTGAAGATGGAGGACCTGGAAAATAATTTCCTTTCTTCATGGGATTTTTCTGGTTGAGAATTTTGTCACATATGATAGGCTGCTTTCTTTTTTACTCTACTTATAACTATTTGTTATACCTAGTATTATATGCCTGAGTACCATCATTATCCCATGGTGTAAATCTAGACTTTCTTGTTGTTGCTTAGTTTCACTATTTTAACCATTGTTTTTCCTCCCTCATTTACTTTCATGAAGCCTGGAAAAGATTCGATGCTATTATTAAATTGCATGGTGAAGTAGGGCACCCTTTATGTCACCTGAAGTTTATTGGGCTTCATGGGTGTTCAGTATGTCATCATATATAGCAAGGAAAGACTTAATTTATGGGACACAGATGGTCATTTTTTATAAAACAGTAATATCCCATAACTTTCATATACCATAAGTAAAAATGGCTTGAGATGAGATTTGGTTTGAGATGAGGTTTGAGAGGTGTTTTACTCTCCCACAACAAAGATTCAGTAAATCTTTGCAGATTTAGCTTTAGTTCAGTATAACTTGTAAATCCATAATATGAAGATCCTAATCTGGACTAACTCTAGGTCATGACTTTTACTTGTCTGGGAAATGACTACATTTAATTGAAATAAACACTTTCTATGTAGTACAAAAGTATATTGCAATGTCTCTTATTTTGGGTTTGCCTCTAATAGTGTGCTGCTCCCACCTTTTCCTTTATGTATACTTCCAGACCATGACCCCTGTAACACCTTTGACTATGGTAAAGTATGTGATTAAATCCACAGCATTGCAATCTGTGGTCCAACTAAGGGAAACCTCTACATTGTGTTCGATCTGGTTTGTACAACAATTATGTAGAACAAGAGCACAAGTATGTTTCCACATCAAACCTACCTGGCTTAGACTGGATTAGACAGTTTTGCTGGACAAAGTTTAGCTCCCACCAATCTTAGATGGAGTCTGGTAGCCCTGGGTCAATTTTTCATCTATGGAGATAAGGTCTGTGTTTCCCTTTCCCTTTAATGGTTTGGAACCTGTAGGATTGTTTTATTAACCAGTCAAGGGAAGTGATGATGAATCTTCATGGAATTCAACATAATGTAATAGAGACACTACTACCTGACCCAAAGACCCTTGGTAGAATCCTCCATCTTGTTTTACTTAGTCTTATTCAAATGAGTTATAGGTAATAGGCTGTTCTTGATTCATGTATGATTTTTACTTCTGTGCTATGTATTTACTACTGCCCTACGTTGTGTGAGAAAATGACAGCTACCAGTCTTGTTACATCATTCTTATTCTGATTCTCTAGATATGAGAAATCCTATTGATTTGGTTTATAGAGAAGTAATTAACTGAAACTAGGCCAGAGTGATATTAATTCCCCTTAATCAAAATGTAGAATTAATGAGGTAAAAAGAAAAACATGCCTCAAATAGAGTTGATGTAGTGTGGAAATCAAGAGAACCAATCAGATTTTATCTAATGAACACTGAGTTTGTGGTGTATTATTTTATGTATTCTCTTCCAACTTGTTATTCTCTTATTGCACTATGGGAAACTATATTTTATAGTTATGTACATTTTATAAATATGTAGGCATGTAATTAATCTAGTTCTTTCCATTTTGTGAATAGAACACTCTAATACCTTCTTGTACTGTTCCCAAAGCGACCAAAATTTATTCTCTCCAATTCTAAACTTTGAAAATTTCTAATCTTTCCTTCAAATAAAAAAAAAAAAACCTTTTATCTAACTTTTTTCAAAGTAAAAATTGGCACTTATTCTTTATATTTTATAAATGGGGATGAAAAATTGACAGCATTAATTATCTTTTTTTTTTCAGCATTAATTATCAATGCATGGGAAGGTACTCTTAATTTTTTTCACCATTTAAAATCAGCCTGTTGTTTACACTCAATAAAATAACATTTTGGTGAAAGAAGCACTTCTTTTCTTTTACATTGACTTGAATTATATGAAGGTATGAAACTTTGCTAAATTTAGGATTTCATAATTCACATCAGATTTGACATCTATAAAATAAATGAAGTATTTAAATTACCACAGTCCAGTAGATTACCAAATTTTATATCCTATTTTATATCCTGGGTTAATTGAGTTTTTATCATTATAGTGACATAGGTGTCCAGATCCAGTGAATAGAATGAGTGTGGATATGAAATGAAGATGTACAAGTCAGGTGGGATTTGTCTAACCACTCTGTCTATTGATCTGCGATCCAGAGATTATATACTCTTTAAATTAGTCTTGCATTAACACCAGATGTCTCCAGATGGCAGTATATACAGCAGCATTGTGTACATCCCAGGGTTAACATATATAGCACACTTGGACATTTCAGTTTGACATTAACTTTAAACAGTTATTAGCAATAACAATACCAGAGTCGTAAATGGCAGTGAGGAGCAGTAACAATGTAGTCATCATAACAGAGTTGAAAATAATATAGTTCATTATGCCTTGTTACTGTCATATGCATTCTTTACCAAGGTTATCCTAAATTTATCTCGAGCATGTCTTTCATTCATTGTTACAGGAGATAGTGAGCCAATGCTTTGAACTATGACCCCTTACAGAAAACACGTCTCATGTAATATTTGGACCCGATTCTTCCTGTACATGGACTTATTCAAAAATGGCCCTCTACATTATTACATGTTAATTCTATGTTATAATATTGCATTATAATATAATATTATGTTATAATAACATTGTTATTATAATTTATTGGTCTTGTTTGGTTCATTGTTTTTTGGTATGAAAATCCTGTTTCACTCTGTATTTAGTCTTTGCATTTAATGGAAAGTCCAGTGACCATTTGTTTCTGACTGCCCTGCTATTAAATTACTTTTGCTCTGTTTGTTTTCTCAGTTGTCATTAGTTATTATCCATAGTTCCCTGATCAAGTAGACAACACTCACAGTACTATATGCAGTGATGAGTGGGTTCCTGAAGAGAAAATGTGGAGAATATGGAGAAAATCCACTGCACAGAGCATAATAAAACTACTAATAGAAAGGAACTCAGTGATGATCTATTCCAGTTTCCTCATTTTGAACCTCAGGAAACTCTGGCTTAGGAAAGTTAAGTGAAATGCTCAGTGTTCGATAAGGGAAGACCTTTTCACATGAAGGTAGAGGGCCAGAACTCTGAAACAGTGTACTTGATCAGCAAGGTACTTATAGTTAAGCATATGCTGAATACTTAGTATGGTGATATTTGTACATACTCAGTGTGTTGTTGTGATGTAATTGTGCTGAGATATTTAAGGGAGTCTCAGAAACAGAAGACTCTCTCAGCCACAGCTCTCAGCCATAGTCACAGTGAAGACTTCATATGCCAGATTCCCTTTTTGACTATCTTCCTGGTGCCTCTTCTGCCTCCTGCACTCCTGCACTAAGATCAAGTCTGGTCCCAAGATCCTCCAGAAAGCTAGCCCGGACATTATACATGAAGAAAATAATTGTTTATATTCAGCCTGGTTTATAAAAGACTGGTGAGGAAACATTAATATCTTTATTTTTGAGATAGATTTCTATTAATGTTTTGGTTTATAAATGCTCAGAATTTCTTCCAGCATACCTATACACTTCTTAAGGTTTTTCTGAGCAATTTTTGAATTGATTGTGAGCCAGGATCTCCTTGCATTGTGTGCCTACATCAAAGAAGGCTCTGTAATGTGTGCAGTAATTTTTAAAGACTCATACATGCTAAAATTTAGGAACAACTTCACTCTCTGAGTGTTCACTTGGGCTATTTGCAGCCTGTTGTAGTACCTTCTGAGCTCATGTTGTTCTGAACACCACAGTAGGGCAAATTATTCCTTCAGCCCAACATAGTGATGTCATTTTGATGCTCTTTGAGAATGAAGGACAACAAATAGTCAACAAAATTGACATATGTTAATTCTCAGAGAACTAAAATAAAAAGCAACAATGCAGAAGTCAAAAATATATAAATAATAGACAATGACAATAAAATGGATTGTTTGTAATTGGTTGAGGTATCTCAAACAGAAAACATAGACCAAAATAAACACTCCATGCTGAAATTCTAAATAATGAATGAATCAAAGAACATATAAAGGAAAAAATAGGTATATGAAAGAAAATTTTAATGATGAATAAATGCCAAATAAACTAGATGCATCTAAAATAATCTGCATAAGACAAAACATATCTATAAACATACATTAAGAACATAAGAAAGAAAAAAATTGATTGATTGAGTATTCAGTAGAAAGGCCTCAAATAAAGAAATATAAGACAACCACAAAAGATGAAACAATAATTAGAGGAGAAATGAACTGGAAACCAAAAAACCTATAGGAATGATACATTGTGATGACCACGTATTTAAAATCAGCCGGAGCCAGGAATTCAGGTTAGGGGAAAATCATCAGTCTTTATTCTTAGTAGAGGTGAAGAAGGATCGAAGGTGAAGGGGAATAGGAGGTGAAGGGGGATCGGAGGTGAAGGGGGGGTCACGATAGCAATGTGAGCAGCTGTGTTAAGAAGCCAGCCAGCAGTCTCTCTTTCCACTTCCCTCTCCGCCCCATTGCCTCCACCCACCAAAATCATCATTTTCTATACAACACATCAGGACTTGCACAAAGAGTTGGTGGGGGCCATTCTTTCTCCAAGCATATATATTAATAAAGTGTGGTCCAATTACTATTTAGCCTCACGTGCTTGGGACCTCAGTGCATCAACTCGAGCCTCAGCCCATTACAATAAATAAAAGTAAAATCTGTTCTTTGAAACTGCTGAAATATTAGACAAGCTGGTTAAAGAGGAGAAGGTAGAAAATCTCATCAACAAAACATCAAATGAAATAACAGCATGAAATCACTGTGCAGTAGAAGAACTAGAAAGATTATTTCTAAATCTATTATTTGCAGTTATATGTTAAGAAATGTGAGAACAAATAGAAAACAGAAGAATATCCTCAAAATCATAAACAACCTAAATTGGCAGAAGACTCAATGAAGATTTAAAATCATCCAATATCAGAGAAACAAATAGTATAAAATGAGAAGGAACTGCCAAAGCAGTTTTGGGGGAGGAGCTTTCTGGTCTTAAAAGATTCACAGGGAATGTTCCAACTTTATCGATTAATTAGCATACCTACTTCTCAAATTATTCTCAAAATTTGATAAAAAAAATTCCCTATTAGATTCCTTTTATGGGAAACATATAATTTTTGTAACTCAACCAGGGAAATATATAGCATAAGAGAGTATTAAATAATATCATGAATAACATTTAATTTTAAATTTGTTAATAAAAATCTGATGAATGGACTACAGCAATTTCCTGAAGAAGTCATTTGTTGTGTTCAAGTTGAATTTATATCAGGGATGGAATGATAATTCAACAATAAGAAAATAAACAATACGATCCTTTGAGAAACAAATAAAAAATCCAGAATTATATGATATATCTCAATAGATATGAAAAAAAAACCTTGCATAGAGTACAACATTTATGTGTACTAAAAACTCTGCAAAGATTAGCAGGAGTTTTTTTTTTAAATACCATTAAATTTTTATCTGTAACTAAATGCACGTGTCACATACAATGGGGAATCTTTCCCATTAAATATAAAAATTACACATGGATATTTATTCTTCCTATTTTCATTTGATATAGTTGTGGAATTATTACCAATAGAAAGCAGAAAAGACCAAAATTGAAGGCATATGTTTAGGTAAAGAGATTATAACACTATCTACATTTGCTGATAATGTGTTTACTTAAGTCCTGGGGAACCTGCCAAAATATTAAGACAATTTAAGAAAAACTTCATGTTAAAAACTCCCCAAACCTACTACTTTTGTAAGTAATACCCAAACTCAAGAAGCAATAAAAATGGTATCTTTTCAAAAATCTCCAAAGCACATAAAATATCTGGTGATAAACTACCAGTTTTTACATAAAAATGTTTTATAATGAATTCAATTACAATATTCTTGAAAATATAAAATGTAAATATCTGGAGGAATATTCAGTGCTCATAATTAAACAATATTAATATGTGGCAAAACAATGACACTATTTTCTTTTTTTTTTAAATTAGAGCTTTTTATTGACAGAACATATGCATGGGTGATTTTTTACAACATTATCCTTTGCACTCACTTAATCTTTTTGAGTTTTTGCATCTTCAGAATTTCTTTCAGTATACATTTGATACTTCTTAAGCATCTTCCCATAAAATCAATGATATTTTAAAGGAAAAAGAGAAAAAAAGTAATGTATCAAACCCAATCAATATTATGTAGATGCTTGAAAATATGTGCAATGTATCCAACTCATGGAGTTTATCTTTGCAGGGGAGTGGTCTAGGAATATCTGTTCAACTTTTACCTAAGTATTTTTGAACTGGATTAATTGAAAAAAGAAAAAAAAAGATGGTCAAAAGGCAAATCATTGAAGATTAATGCTTTGGTGAGTAATACAGAAGGACAACTAACTTTGGTTGAGAAAATGGGGGGGGTGTCAAAGAAGAAATCAAAGAAGTAATAATTTTACAAAAGAAGGTGATGAAAAGCCATGCCATATTTATTGAGATACAGCTGAAGAAGTCTGCTTGGAAAAAGTCATTTATCTTCAAAGATATCTTAATAAAATAGGAAGGAGAAGAATTAATTAACTGTATATTATCATAAAGGACTAAAAACTTAAGAAATAGACAAATATCAAATAACCACAAAGGAGGAGACATAAAAACTAGAGAAGAAACAAAGAGAAACAAACTAATCTATAGGAATGATAAATAAAACTGATAGCTGATTCTTTGAAGAGAATAAAAAATTGATTAATATTTTTCCTATTCCTTTTCCTTTTCATTTAGTATTTTATTTTCTTACTTACATGTAAAACAATTACAAACATTTATTTTTAAAACCTTGATTTCCAAATTTTTCCTTTCCTCCAAGTTCAACTCTACTTTCCCAAGCCAAACAATTCAATATAGGATACCCATGTGTAGTCATTCAAAACAGTTCCACAGTAATCATGGAACATAGACCAAAGAAGGGAACATAGACCAAAAAAGCCCCTCAAGAAAAGTTAATTAAATAAAAATGTCTGCTTTATTCTATATTCAAACACCACCACTTCTTTCTCTGGGGATGGACGGCAATTTTCATCCTAAGTCCTTCTTTTTGATTTTTCCCTCTCTTTTCCAATACGGGTCTAGAAGTGGTATTTTTAGCTCAAAGGATATGTATGTTTTTGTAGCCTTTTGGGCATAGTTCCAAGTCACTCTATAGAATCATTGAATAGAGTCACAGCTCTGCCAATAGAGCATTAATGTTTTATTTTTGCTACATGCCCTCCACCACTTGTCATTTTCCTATTTTGTCCTATTAGTCAATCTAATAAATATGAGGGAATACCTCAGAATTGTTTTAATTTGCATTTATTTAATAAATAATGACTTAAAGCATCTTTTCATATGATTAAAGATAGCTTAAACTCATCTGAAAATTGTTCATATTTTTAAATCCTTTGTCAATTGAGGAATGGCTTTGAAGTTTATAAATTTGACTCATTTCTTTATATGTTTGAGACATGAGGCCTTTATCAGAGAAACTTGCTTCAAAAAATTTTTTTTCACAATTATTTTAGAAAACAGTATTTGACTCCAATTTGGATCCTATTTTACTCTGTTCTCTGTTTTCTTTCTTCAGATAATCTGATGGAAGAATTTTTTTGAATCTAATTCTCCAATCTGCCCTTCTTTCTATTACTCCCTTTTCTTCTCTTATCCCCTTCTCCAGTTTCCTGTAGGATAAGATAGAATTTAAACCCAATTGTGTGTGTATGTTATTTTCTCTTTGACCCAGTACTGATGATAGTGAGGTCATTCCCATGTAGGCACCACTTTCTACGCCACTATAAAAGCTTTTTATTCTCTCTTTTATCCAACATTGACCACAAAGCAAAGTGTTCACGATAGTTACAGGAGGAGAAAATAGTAATAGTGATAATACTTATTATTATTATTACTTTTACTAGCCACAATGAACAAAAATAAAATCCACTGTCTTTCCTGCTGTTTCAGCATTTCAATAAGGTGTTTCTTAAAACTTTAAGTTTCAGATTCTATTCTCAGCCACCTTTAGACTGATGCACTGGGTTTGCCCAAGTTTATGCCCAGGAGATATTCTTAATAGTTATCATGGCTCCTCCGTAATGGGAATGTGGGAAAGCTACATTAGGGAACAGATAAAATAAGGATGAGGGAGAGGAGACGAGCAGAAGTGGAGAATTCCTTCACAAACAAGGTGCCCAAACTCTCAGTCTAAATATAAACTGGCATAGAGCGTGTCTTCTGTGGGAGATTTTTTGGAGTTAGTTTTCTTCTTATTCAAGGTTTTTATGTTCAGCTGAGTGTATGTCACTCCCTGAGGTTCTTCAGCAATGGAGACCTGAAGGAGAAAGGATGAGGGAGAAAACAGTGATAATTTTGCAGTTCTTAATTTATTAATGTCATTAAAGTTTTGATGGCTCATCTGGTAAAAGCTATAGATGCTTTCTTATTTTCATACTTTTAGATACATGGAATGTACTTCAAAGAATTATGAAGGAAATAAATGATATGGAACTACTGTTGTCAAAGTATTATATAAATATTCCTAATAATTTAAGAGATTCTCATTTTAGAGGCATTGTACCGGAGGAGGAGAAGAACTCAGGAAGAGGGAATTAACTCACCTGTAGTTCCCTTGGTCGGTCCACAGCCACTTCTGTATCTGAGATAGAGGGAAGATTCCATCATTCCTAATCTCCCAGGACCAGTGTTCCCTTCTATCATTTCTCTTCTCCCCTCATGCTAGGACTGTGCCTCTTCCTGACCAGATTACTTACATGGGCTTTCCTCTCTGGGTGCCTCAGGATGATGAGGCAGGCAGGTCCTCCAAGGAAGGCAAGAGCAACAAAAACAGCTACAATAGGGAGAAAGGCAAGAAATAGCATAAGGAGATGGAATTCACTCTGGGAGGTTCTGTCAGCTTTCTCTTCTCACCAGAATCTCTTTCCAGTTTAGAGAGTTCATGTTGTAACATGAGAAGGAAGGAACAGGAAGCAATGGGAAGAAGAGCTGGGTCTCCTTACCTCTGAGGACTGTATCCTTGCAAAGACCCTGGTGAGAGAGACATGGGAAGAAAAGAAGTAAAGTCAGGGAAGACATCAGAGGAAGAAAAAGAGATCTGGTCCTTAGCCATTTCTGTTTTCTCCTCTATTCCCCAAACTCACCCATAGGAATGGATCCATGGCGGAGGAATGCAAACAGGAGAAGGCAGAGGAGGAGGAGAAAAGAAACACAGCTGAGGAGGATGATGAGGTTGTTACTGGAATCTGAACATGGATTTGGGTGGAGAGAAGAGTCACCATACATAATTTTGCTAAGGATGCTCACCCTTCCCACACAATCATCACTGACTTTTTTTCTTTTAATCCCTCCACAGCCTCCCATCATCACGAGCATTCAACACTTTGGCACAAATCCTGTTTAGAGAGGGTTTATCTCTTCGAATCAGAGTGAGATAAACAGAAGCCAGAATAAAAATGTGTGTGTGTGTGTGTGTGTGTGTGTGTGTGTGTGTGTGTGTGTGAAAAGGAATAGGGAAGAAAGCCTTATGTCTCAGCTCACATACTGGGTTTCCATTGGCTTGGAAATGTGGACAATGTCAATGTCTCTGCAGACCTTATCCTGTATCTCTGGGTCAGAACTGAGGCCATGCTTTCCTTTCTTTGTAGGGACTCAGCAATGGAGTGCTTATTGACATCTTCCCATCATCCTGCTCTCACCTTTCACTAGAAGCTCCAGGGCATCACTAGGCTGCTTCCAGAGACTTTCATTGATGCCCAGATGATAGCTGCAGCTGTATTTGCCAGAGTCCTTGGGGGTCACACGAGTCAAGAGGAACTGACCCCGATCTTCATGGGCTCCCTTGTTGTGCAGGATTTCTTCAACTCCCTCCTTGTACAGAACAAATTTAGTAGCCCATGAAGGTCCCCAGCAAAGGAAGGTCACATTGGTTCCTGAGACCACCTCTAGTCCTGGTGAGGCTGAGAGGGAAGGCTTGGGGAGCTCATCTGGAAGCACAAAGAGAGAGCACAGATGCTGAACTTCCCTCCCACCCCCCATAGTTGTGATGAGGGAGTATGGAAGGAGAGCAAGACTGTAGAAGTCTCTGAAGAATTCCCAATCTGAGGAATTCTTGCTTCCATTGATTCTGATCATTCCTTGCCTTAAGTCTGTTTTCCTGAACAGCCAGAGATGTTAAACCTTAGGTGTTCTTTGGGGCTATTTAGGAATAAAAAGGTAATTTCTCCTTTCATATTTGTTCTCTGAGAGTGTTGCAGTACCTGAGCAGGTCCATTTTCCCACCTTTTCTCTGCTTTCTAAGAGACACCCATTTTTGTTTGAAATCCCTACTTCATGATGACAAAATGAGCCCCAAATATGTCTTCACAGAATTTCTTGGCTATCTCTCAATCCTACCTCCCATCCCTCTATTTTATGCCCTGGGAACACAAATAACTTTTACCTGTCACCCAGATCTCTAGGGCATCACTGGGCTCAGAGACCTGGTATGGAGACGTCCTACTATAGTAGACACAGGTGTAGTTGCCAACATCCTGGGCCCTCACAGACAGGAGGGGGAAGTCAGCTGAAGTCCCAGCTGGGCTCTGGCTCTGCAGGGGTTGAGGGCTGCCCACCTTCAGCAGAGTGAATGTCGCTCTCCAGAGTGCTGACCGAGGGGGCTGCCTGCACTGGAGAGTCACATGCTTCCCAGGCTCCACCACCAGGCCTGGGAGGGCTGAGAGAGAAGGCTTGGGCAGAGATCCTGAGAGGGGAACAAGGTGGTGTTGGGGAAGAGGCTGGAGATCAGGACACCAAAGTCAAGTCCCTGCCCTGCCTCCCAGTCCCCATGTTGCCATAGTTCATTCACTGTGCCTGTCTGAGTCTCAGTCTGGTTTTCAGTTGTTTTTCAATCATGTCCAATTGTTAGGACCCCATTTAAAGTTTTCTCGGCAAAGATATTGGAGAAAAAGCTTTGCCATTTCCCCAACTCATGTTGCAGATGAGGAAACTGAGACCAACAGAGTGAAATGATGTGTTCTGGGTCACACAGGTACTAATGGCATGGAGGTCAGATTTGAATATAGGAAGATGAGTCTTCCAATCTCCCACCCAGCTTCTATCCCTGAGCCATGACCTTCATTTAAGTCTTTTGTACAGATATCTAGCTGGAGCTTGCCAGGGATCTGAGGAGCCTGTGAAACTGGAGGGAACTCACCCGGCCTGTGATCTCATGCATCTGATGCCTCCTGACAGGGAACATCATGGCCCTTCCCTCCTTCTCGGGGCTATCACAGACAGCCCCAGAGCTCAGCCCAAATTCTGACCTCAGATCAGTGTCCGGGTGGGAGAAAGCAAAGACCTGTCTCTGGTCTCTGTCCCTCACTCGTTTTGTGATCTTGGACAAATCCTTTTCTCCCTCAGGACCTCATTTGCTCATTAGTAATGGGAGGATTTTTCCTCAAGAGCCTCTAAGACCCTTTAAGTTCTGGATTTTGTGAGTGTTCCCCTAAACCCCAACTCTGGTACCATCTTTAGCTTTTCCTGAATATTTTAGTTCACAACAGGCATATTCCAAGACCCCTGAGTCAGCTTGCCCCAGGGCAGAGCTGGCTGTGTAGGGACCGTGGCTTTGTCCCAGTGTCACCCCTGTTTGGGCAGAGAACAGGAGGATCATAGTCAGGGGCCCCCACACCCCTCACCTGGCACCACCAGCTCCAGGGCATCACTGGATGCTGTCCCAGAGACTGTCCTGTAAGCACACCTGTAGCTCCCAGTGTCCTCAGGCCTCACAGAGGAGAGGGAGAAGTCAGTCCAGAGATCTTCTGTGGGCTGCTGTTGTAAGGGTTTCTGGGTCCCAGACTTCAAGAGAGTGAAAGTCACCTCTTGAAGAGAATATAGCCTGGGCCTGGAGCACCACAGAGTGATGTTGGTTCTTGGGGTCACCACAAGGTCAGCGTGGGTCCACAGAGTGGGCTTGGCGAGTGGTCCTGAGGAGAAGAGAGTGACAGAGGTCAAGATGAGATGTCATTTCTAGGCCTCCTCCCTTCACCCCCCATTGAAGGGTGTGGCTGAAATTTTGCCCTGGTTTTCACTTTCTAGTCTGGAGCCTGTTTGAGCTGGGAACACCTTTATTTTCTTGAGGCCCCAAGCTGAGTCTATATAGAACCAGAGAAGGTTCTAGGGTCTCTCCTCCCTTAAATCATCCCTTCAATTATCTCTGGATTTTATGGTGTCCCCATTGCTCTGTGAGCCCTCCTATGTGGGGATGGAATTGGAGAATTAGGGGGTTTTCATGTAGTCACCCAACACAGTCAGCTCCAGGGCATGGCTGGACTCTGATTCTGTCCCAGAGACTGTCCTGTAAGCACACCTGTAGCTCCCAGTGTCCTCAGGGCTCAGAGAGGAGAGGGAGAAGTCAGTCCAGAGATCTTCTGTGGGCTGCTGTTGCAAGGGTTCCTGGGTCCCAGACTTCCACAGAGTGAAAGTCACCTCTTGAAGAGAAGATAGCCTGGGCCTGGAGCACCACAGAATGATGTTGGTCCTTGGGGTCACCACAAGGTCAGTGTGGGTCCACAGAGTGGGCTTGGCGAGTGGTCCTGAGGAGAAGAGAGTGACAGAGGTCAAGATGAGATGTCATTTCTAGGCCTCCTCCCTTCACCCCCCATTGAAGGGTGTGGCTGAAATTTTGCCCCGGTTTTCACTTTCTGGTCTGGAGCCTGTTTGAGCTGGGAACACCTTTATTTTCTTGAGACCCCAAGCTGAGTCTATATAGAACCAGAGAAGGTTCTAGGGTCTCCTCTCCCCCAAACTATCCCTTCAATTACCCCTGGATTTTATGCTGTCCCCATAGCTCTGTGGGCCCTCCTATGTGGGGATGGAATTGGAGAATTAGGGGGTTTTCATGTAGTCACCCAACACAGTCAGCTCCAGGGCATCACTGGGCTCAGAGACCTGGTATGGAGACGTCCTACTATAGTAGACACAGGTGTAGTTGCCAACATCCTGGGCCCTCACAGACAGGAGGGGGAAGTCAGCTGAAGTCCCAGCTGGGCTCTGGCTCTGCAGGGGTTGAGGGCTGCCCACCTTCAGCAGAGTGAATGTCGCTCTCCAGAGTGCTGACCGAGGGGGCTGCCTGCACTGGAGAGTCACATGCTTCCCAGGCTCCACCACCAGGCCTGGGAGGGCTGAGAGAGAAGGCTTGGGCAGAGATCCTGAGAGGGGAACAAGGTGGTGTTGGGGAAGAGGCTGGAGATCAGGACACCAAAGTCAAGTCCCTGCCATGCCTCCCAGTCCCCATGTTGCCATAGTTCATTCACTGTGCCTGTCTGAGTCTCATTCTGGTTTTCAGTTGTTTTTCAATCACGTCCAATGGTTAGGACCCCATTTAAAGTTTTCTCGGCAAAGATATTGGAGAAAAAGCTTTGCCAGTTCTCTAACTCATGTTGCAGATGAGGAAACTGAGACCAACAGAGTGAAATGATGTGTTCTGGGTCACACAGGTACTAATGGCATGGAGGTCAGATTTGAATATAGGAAGATGAGTCTTCCAATCTCCCACCCAGCTTCTATCCCTGACCCATGACCTTCATTTAAGTCTTTTGTACAGATATCTAGCTGGAGCTTGCCAGGGATGTGAGGAGCCTGTGAAACTGGAGGGAACTCACCTGGCCTGTGATCTCATGCATCTGATGCCTCCTGACAGGGAAGATCATGGCCCTTCCCTCCTTCTCGGGGCTATCACAGACAGCCCCAGAGCTCAGCCTAAATTCCGACCTCAGATCAGGGTCCAGGTGGGAGAAAGCAAAGACCTATCTCTGGTCTCTGTCTCTCACTCGTTTTGTGATCTTGGACAAATCCTTTTCTCCCTCAGGACCTCATTTGCTCATTAGTAATGAGAGGATTTTTCCTCAAGAGCCTCTAAGACCCTTTAAGTTCTGGATTTTGTGACTGTTCCCCTAAACCCCAACTCTGGTACCATCTTTAGCTTTTCCTGAATATTTTAGTTCACAACAGGCATATCTCATGTCTTCCAAGACCCCTGAGTCAGCTTGCCCCAGGGCAGAGCTGGCTGTGTAGGGACCGTGGCTTTGTCCCAGTGTCACCCCTGTTTGGGCAGAGAGCAGGGGGATCATAGTCAGAATTATTCTGGGGCCCCCACACCCCTCACCTGGCACCACCAGCTCCACAGCATCACTGGACTCTGATTCTGTCCCAGAGACTGTCCTGTAAGCACACCTGTAGCTCCCAGTGTCCTCAGGGCTCAGAGAGGAGAGGGAGAAGTCAGTCCAGAGATCTGCTGTGGGCTGCTGTTGTAAGGGTTCCTGGGTCCCAGACTTCCACAGAGTGAAAGTCACCTCTTGAAGAGAAGATAGCCTGGGCCTGGAGCACCACAGAATGATGTTGGTCCTTGGGGTCACCACAAGGTCAGTGTGGGTCCACAGAGTGGGCTTGGGGAGTGGTCCTGAGGAGAAGAGAGTGACAGAGGTCAAGATGAGATGTCATTTCTAGGCCTCCTCCCTTCACCCCCCATTGAAGGGTATGGTTGAAATTTTGCCCTGGTTTTCACTTTCTAGTCTGGAGCCTGTTTGAGCTGGGAACACCTTTATTTTCTTGAGGCCCCAAGCTGAGTCTATATAGAACCAGAGAAGGTTCTAGGGTTTCCTCTCCCCCAAACTATCCCTTCAATTACCCCTGGATTTTATGCTGTCCCCCTAGCTCTGTGGGCCCTCCTATGTGGGGATGGAATTGGAGAATTAGGGGGTTTTCATGTAGTCACCCAACACAGTCAGCTCCAGGGCATCACTGGACTCTGATTCTGTCCCAGAGACTGTCCTGTAAGCACACCTGTAGCTCCCAGTGTCCTCAGGGCTCAGAGAGGAGAGGGAGAAGTCAGTCCAGAGATCTGCTGTGGGCTGCTGTTGTAAGGGTTCCTGGGTCCCAGACTTCCACAGAGTGAAAGTCACCTCTTGAAGAGAAGATAGCCTGGGCCTGGAGCACCACAGAGTGATGTTGGTCCTTGGGGTCACCACAAGGTCAGCGTGGGTCCACAGAGTGGGCTTGGGGAGTGGTCCTGAGGAGAAGAGGGTGACAGAGGTCAAGATGAGATGTCATTTCTAGGCCTCCTCCCTTCACCCCCCATTGAAGGGTGTGGCTGAAATTTTGCCCCGGTTTTCACTTTCTGGTCTGGAGCCTGTTTGAGCTGGGAACACCTTTATTTTCTTGAGACCCCAAGCTGAGTCTATATAGAACCAGAGAAGGTTCTAGGGTTTCCTCTCCCCCAAACTATCCCTTCAATTACCCCTGGATTTTATGCTGTCCCCATAGCTCTGTGGGCCCTCCTACGTGGGGATGGAATTGGAGAATTAGGGGGTTTTCATGTAGTCACCCAACACAGTCAGCTCCAGGGCATCACTGGGCTCAGAGACCTGGTATGGAGACGTCCTACTATAGTAGACACAGGTGTAGTTGCCAACATCCTGGGCCCTCACAGACAGGAGGGGGAAGTCAGCTGAAGTCCCAGCTGGGCTCTGGCTCTGCAGGGGTTGAGGGCTGCCCACCTTCAGCAGAGTGAATGTCGCTCTCCAGAGTGCTGACCGAGGGGGCTGCCTGCACTGGAGAGTCACATGCTTCCCAGGCTCCACCACCAGGCCTGGGAGGGCTGAGAGAGAAGGCTTGGGCAGAGATCCTGAGAGGGGAACAAGGTGGTGTTGGGGAAGAGGCTGGAGATCAGGACACCAAAGTCAAGTCCCTGCCATGCCTCCCAGTCCCCATGTTGCCATAGTTCATTCACTGTGCCTGTCTGAGTCTCATTCTGGTTTTCAGTTGTTTTTCAATCACGTCCAATGGTTAGGACCCCATTTAAAGTTTTCTCGGCAAAGATATTGGAGAAAAAGCTTTGCCAGTTCTCTAACTCATGTTGCAGATGAGGAAACTGAGACCAACAGAGTGAAATGATGTGTTCTGGGTCACACAGGTACTAATGGCATGGAGGTCAGATTTGAATATAGGAAGATGAGTCTTCCAATCTCCCACCCAGCTTCTATCCCTGACCCATGACCTTCATTTAAGTCTTTTGTACAGATATCTAGCTGGAGCTTGCCAGGGATGTGAGGAGCCTGTGAAACTGGAGGGAACTCACCTGGCCTGTGATCTCATGCATCTGATGCCTCCTGACAGGGAAGATCATGGCCCTTCCCTCCTTCTCGGGGCTATCACAGACAGCCCCAGAGCTCAGCCTAAATTCCGACCTCAGATCAGGGTCCAGGTGGGAGAAAGCAAAGACCTATCTCTGGTCTCTGTCTCTCACTCGTTTTGTGATCTTGGACAAATCCTTTTCTCCCTCAGGACCTCATTTGCTCATTAGTAATGAGAGGATTTTTCCTCAAGAGCCTCTAAGACCCTTTAAGTTCTGGATTTTGTGACTGTTCCCCTAAACCCCAACTCTGGTACCATCTTTAGCTTTTCCTGAATATTTTAGTTCACAACAGGCATATCTCATGTCTTCCAAGACCCCTGAGTCAGCTTGCCCCAGGGCAGAGCTGGCTGTGTAGGGACCGTGGCTTTGTCCCAGTGTCACCCCTGTTTGGGCAGAGAGCAGGGGGATCATAGTCAGAATTATTCTGGGGCCCCCACACCCCTCACCTGGCACCACCACCAGGGCCAGGGGGTCACTGAGCTCTGACCACAAGGTCCCCTGCCCAGAGCGGCACCTGTAGCTTCTCGCATCATTGAAGTCATCCACCCTCCTGAGCACAAAGTCTGCCTGTGACCATGAGTCATTTCTCTCCTCTCTGAGCTCTCCATCCATCCAGAGCTGGAATCTGTCACTCCCTGGTCGGCCCTGGCACCGGAGGGTCACATTTGCTTCTTTATGGACCACAGGACTTGGGTCAGCCCAAAGGAAGGGCCTGGGAAGAGTGCCTGTGAAGGATGAAGGTTCCAGATTTCTTGGGATTTCTTTTTGCCCATAAATCTTTCACCTCTTGCCTCTGAAGCTTCTACCCCGTGAGTAAATTCCTGAGTTATTTTCGGACAAAACATGAAAAAAAAACAGTGGGATGTTGGGGGCAGGACTCACCCATTTGTGTCCTAGCTTCCCAGTGTAGGCACAGTCCTGTAAGAGAAACTCCGGTCACCGATGGTTCCCTCCATTCCACTCTGACTCTATCCCCGGCTCTTGTAAAGCCTCTGAACTTCTAATTCTGCCTTGGTCAGACTATGAAGGAAGAGCCATTTGAACAGAAAGTGGGTCCTGCTTCACTCCCAGTGCTTCTGGGTCCTCTTTAGGTTATCTCCCTGTCTGTCAGGTCAACCGCCCAGGGTCTTTTCACAATATCCCTCCCTGCCCAGGTTTGACCCTGGAGACTCACCAATAGAGATCAGGAAAGTCACTGTGGAGTCCATGTGGAGCTTTGTTCTGGGGTATGTAGCCTAAACTGTGCAGAGCGGAAAAGGTAGGTCAAATAGAGGCTGGCCCAGGATGTGGTAGCCGGTCCTGCTGCCTCACGCCCCCTTAACCCAGGTCCCACAGTTTCCGCTCTTATACTGATGAAAGGGACCATGGTCCTTCAAGGCTGAGTTCTGAGGGGATCAGGGTGGCTTATGGTAAATGGAGCCTGGCAAGGACTTGGGAAATGGATTAAAGATAACTGAAGTGGGTATGGGGTCTCCACAAACGCCTTGCTGTTCCATGAAAGGACCAGCATCCCCTTTAAGTAGCCTCTCCCTGAAATCACCAAGATTGGGCACAAAGGCTTAACACCACAGCCCCAGCACCTGACCTCAGCCCCGTGGCTCAGATGGAGGGTGAGCACATGTTCCATGCATGGTATGTCTTTTGTCTCTGTGTCATTTCCTGCTTTCTTGGTGTGAACGTTGTCATCCACAACACAAGCACAATAACAAAGCAATAACGATGGATATCATTTCTATAGTACTTTCATTTGGGCAAATGTTTTACAAATATATTCTTAACATATTTGAACAGCCTAGAATGCAGAATCTATGTTGTCCCCATTTGACAGATGAGAAAACTGAGGCACAGAGTTAATTTTTTGGTCTCAGCTCACACAGCTTATAACTATATAAGTGAAGTTTTGAACTCAGCCTTTTCTGATTTTCAGTAAGTTAAAATCATAAATCAAGCAAATAATGTAGGAATCTGTTGCCCTTTATTTCCATGTATATAAATGGCTCAGTGACTGCACCTCCTGTAGGATACCACAGTGGGCACACTTTTCAGTCAAGGATTGGCCAGCCTTAGTCTTGGCTGCTCCGATTGCTCTATAGTCAGCCATTGCACATACCCTGACAATAGAGCCTTGACCAGGACATCTCCGGAGTCAGTCAGGATATCACTGACTATTCTGGCTTGCCTTGCCCATCGTTACTCAATAGTGTTCTGGCTCAGCATTCCATTAGATCGGGCGCATCCCACCTAGACAAGACCCAGATCAAACTCAATGACCAGGTTGCAATTTGTCATCTCCCCTTTGGAGATGCTGGGAATGCATTGAGAAAGGACACTCCTTTATGGAGGTTATACTTTACTGGTGAGCACAAAACTATGTTTCCGAATGAGCTTCTATGCCCTATGATTTTGCAGGTTAATGCACTACTTTCATTTAAACATGTGCAATTCTTCAGTACACGTTTCTACAAGTATCATGAAAAATGATAAGTAAAATCAGATAAAAAGGGAACAATGTGAGAAAATTAAATACTAGCAAATAGCAAAAAGTGAAAATGCCATGTGATCCACACTTAGTCCCCTCAGTCATCTCTCCAGTTGCAGATGTCTCTCTCCATCTGAAGACCATTGGAACTGGCCTGAATCACTTTGCTGTTGAAGGAAGCCATGTCCATCAGAATTGTCATCGTATACTTTTTTTACTGTATATAACATTCTCTTGGCTCTACTTACTTCATTTGACATCGATTCATGTAAGTCTTCCCTGGCCTTTCTGAAATTATCCTGCTGATCAGTTTTTATAGAACAATAATATCCCACAACATTTCTATACCATATTCAAAAATGATTCCCATTTGTTAATTTTGTAGGAATAGGTTCTGAGGATGAGGCAAAGGGAACTGATAAAAAGTGGAGTTCATTCCAGCAGATTAAGGTAAAATAACTGAAGATACCTAATTCTGTATTTATATTTGGAATACTTAAAATTATACTTGTGTAAAATAGTAAAATAAATGGAGGAAAATAGAAATCTAGCCCTCAGAATTTTAAATGGAAAGATAGTAAAAATTTAAGAAAATTAAAAAAAGAGTGACAGATCGGATAAGCAAACGAGCACACACAATTTGTTCCTTAGAAGAAAACATATTAAAAACACAGCCTCATCTTCTGCTTTCCTAGGATGAATAACATAAAAAAAGAACAACAGCAATGACAACAACAATGACTATCATTTATACAGCACTTTTCATTTTGTATAGCTCTTTACACGTATCATGTAATTGTCACAAAAAATAGAAGAAAAGTTCTATATCATCTCCAGAGGTGAAATTAGTTGCCTAGATTCACAGAGCTAATAAATGTCCAAGGTAAAATATGAACTCATGTCTTTCTGACTCTAAATTAGTTGAAGTCATGAATCTGTCACCAAATATTGTAGAATTTTTTGTATTTCACTTCTAGGTATTTAAAGGCCTCAGTTACAGCATCTCCTGTAAAATACTACAATGCAGCACCTTTTAACCCTGGAAGGGCCAGCCACAGTAGACAGCAATTGACCTCTCTGTTGGTGTTTCCATCAGCCATTGTACCTATCCTGAATGTTTTCTCTTGACAAAGTTGTCTTGAGAGTCCTTCGAGCCAACATATAATTGAGCTGGGATTCCTATATATTATGATTTAACACTTTTCTGCCTAAAATTCTCCCTAGATAATTCCCAGGTCATCTTTATGACAATTTATTAATTCAGGTGCTGTGAATGTAAAGACAAGAGAGACAGAATTGTCCTTATGGAGCTTATGCTGTCTTGATGAGGGTAAAAATATATTGAAGTATACTTGTCAGTACAAGGTATTTATGCAGAATGATTTTGGGGTGGAAGATAGAGCTTCCTTGAATGGAAGCTTGTTAATAACCAAAGTGGGATTCCCAAAGGCATAAAGTGAGATTTGGGGAATGTGGGCTGGATATAAGAGGGACTGAATTTGAAATAGATGGATATAGTAAGAGAGAGTCTGCTTCTCAGCAAGATAGCTCTTTCCTGGTAGCCTTGGGCTTACAATTCTGAGTGGAGACACTGGAAAGTAGTAACTAATTAGCCCTTTATTTCTGTAAAAATGTGATTGACTTAATTTTCATTCTTGTTGGAAGGAAAAGGGCGGTGACACATGATTGAAGTTGCTGATCCTCTCTGGTGCATGAGCAGTGATGAACATTTGTGAGGCATCCAACGTTGGCTACGCTTTATGGAACTCCTTTGGCTAGAAAGTCAGAAAGATGCTAAAGGAGCTTCCAGTTTTCCAAGTAAAACTTGTACATAGATGGATGTTTAGGTCAAATAAGTATAAAACAGGATCACATGAAGGGGGTAGATATAAACTAGTGTGAAAGACATAGATAGCCCTAGTGTCTGAGGATGTGGAAATATTTTATACGGATATGGTATGTGAGTAGTTTCTATAATGAGTAGAGAGAACCTTTGAGGTAAAGGTCAGGGGAAGTGCATTGCAGAATTGACACACAGTGCAAACAATTATATATCTCTTTACAGACATAAGCATATTTATGTAGTCAAACATGTATTTTTTTCCATTTAATGATTTGGTAATTTTAGGGAATGGAAAGTTTGAGCTATAAACAATATGGTGAGACAGCAAGCCCATACGCGCCTGAAATCCCCCTTCATATTTAGAGAAGTGATGCTAAAGTTACAGGTTCTGAGAACACTGTTGAAAATGCTATCGCCTCTTAGATATAGGAACTTCAGCAGAGCTACAAAGAACGATCTGTGCAGGAGCTTCAGTATGAACTGGCCCTCCACACTTTTCTTTTTTTTTTTTTTAGATTGATGAAAGAGGTTTATTATTGGGTTTGGAAGCAAGGTTAAAGCATATTTAAGCAAATAGGTGAAGGTAGAGATAAGCAGGGCACAATGGACAGAGAGTCCTGACATGGCTAGCATGTTTGGGACCTCTGCCTCATGTTTGGGATCTCTGCCGCATGTTTGGGACCTCTGCCACATGGTTGGGACCTCTGTCTATACTTTACACTGAATGATTTCCATCCTGGAGATGAAGTCTACCTGCATTAAGAATTTTTAGTGAATCAGTGGATTTCAGCCAGCCTAGGAAGATCTCTTCCAAGTGTTCTGACCACTTCTGCTGCAACTAAGATCAAGAAAAAGACATTTGGACAAATGGAAAAACCTGCTCCTTTTATAGATCACAATGCATTAGGTCATTTTATTTTTGTTGTTTTATTTTTATTATGTTTATATTTTATTTTATTTGTTATTTTATTTTTGTCCTCGTCATTTTTACTTCTGATAATTCTTCCCTGTTTTTCATTCTTCCCAGGACACTGACGAAGCAATAAACACTCATCTTTCTGGTAAACTCATATATATAAGAAGATGAATGCTTTTTTCTCTACCACTTGCTTTATCTTTCACATTTGAGTCTGTTTAATTGTGACAAATGGTATTGGTAACCTTTGTTAATATTGTTTTGATTCTGGTATTTTTTGTTATTCTTGGGAGGACTTGAAGATGGAGGACCTGGAAAGTAATTTCCTTCCTTCATCGGATTTTTCTGGTTGAGGATTTTGTCACACATGGCAGAATGGTTTCCTTTTACTTTGTAACTATTTGTTATACCTTTCATTATATGCCTGAGAACCATCATTATCACATGTTCTAAATCTGGACTTTCTTGTTATTGCTTAGTTTCACTATTATCCATTGTACTTTCCTTCCCCATTTACTTTCATGAATACTGGAAAAGAGTCAGTGCTATTATTAAAATGCATGGTGAAACAGGCAGACATTACATCACTTGAAGTTATTGAACCTTATGGGTATTGGGTATGTCATCATTTATACCAAGGAGTGACCTAATAACTTATGGGATGTTGTATCCATCACAGAGAATAATACTCTGCGCTTCTCTCACCTTTTCTTTTATATAATCTCCAGACTATGACCCCTGTAATACCTTTGATTATGGTAAAGTATGTGATTAGATCCACAGCATTGCAATGCGTAGTATAACTAAGGGAAACCTCTTCATTATGTTAGACCTGGTTTCTACAACAATTATATAGAACAAGAGCACAAGTATGTTACCTTTGAAATAAGTTAGATAAAGTTTTTTTTATTTGAAGGAAAGATTAGAAGTTTTCAAAGTTTAGAATTGGAGAGAATAAACTTTGGTCAATTTGGGAACAGTACAAGAAGGTGTTGGAGTGCTCTATTCACAAAATGGAAAGAACTAGATTAATTACATGCCTACATATTTATAAAATGTACACGGTTTATAAAATATAGTTTCCCATGGTGCAATAACAGAATAACAAGTTGGAAGAGAATACATAAAATAACACACCACAAACTCAGTGTTCATTAGATAAAATCTGATTGGTTCTCTTGATTTCCACACTGAATCAACTCCATTTGAGGCATGTTTTTCTTTTTATCTCATTAATTTTAAATTTTGATTAAGGGGAATTAATATCACTCTGGCCTAGTTCCAGTTAATCACTTCTCTATAAACCAAATCAATAGGATTTCTCATATCTAGAGAATCAGAATAAGAATGGTGTAACAAGACCAGTAGCTGTCATTTTCTCACACAACATAGGGCAGAACATGAGCACAAGTATGTTTCCTTAGCAAGCTACCTGGCCTAGCTAGATTATGTCAACATCTCAACTGTTTTGCTGGACCAAATTCAGCTCCCACCAATCTTCCATGGAGTCTAGTAGCCCTGAGTCTTTTTTTCATCTATGGAGATAAGAACTATGTTCCCTTCCCCATAATGGTACAGGAGTCCTCAAACTATGGCCCACAGGCCAGATGTAGCAGCTGAGGATATTTAACCCCCTCCCCAGGGCTATGAAGTTTCTTTAGTTAAAGGCCCACAAAACAAAGTTTTTGTTTTTACTATAGTCCGGCCCTCCACCAGTCTGAGGGACAGTGAACTGGCCCTCTACTTAAAAAGTTTGAGGACCTCTGAATATGTAGGATTGTTTTATTAACCAGTCAGGGGAAATGATGATGAGTCTTTGTGAA
This sequence comes from Antechinus flavipes, assembly GCF_016432865.1. Taxonomy (NCBI): domain Eukaryota; kingdom Metazoa; phylum Chordata; class Mammalia; order Dasyuromorphia; family Dasyuridae; genus Antechinus; species Antechinus flavipes. The sequence continues at coordinate 623,099,518 of NC_067400.1, read as the reverse complement.
ATTCAACTTATTATAATAGAGACACCACTATCTGACCCAAAATACCCTTGGTAGAATCCCCCCTCTTGTTTAACTTAGTCTCACTGAAATGAGTTATTCCCCAACCTAGGCACACCGGCTGTTCTTGCTTTATGTATGATTTTTACTTCTGTGTTATGCATTTACTATTGCCCTAAGTTGTGGGAGAAAATGAAACTACTGGTCTTATTACACAATTCGTATTCTGATTCTCTAGATATGAGAAATCCTATTGATTTGCTTTATTGTTAAATGATTAACTGGAACTAGGCCAGAGTTATATCAATTCCCCTTAATCAAAATTAAGCATTAATGAGATAAAATGAAAACCATGGCCCAAATGGAGTCTATTCGGTATGGAAATCAAGAGAAACAATCAGATTTTATCTAATGAAATCTGACTTTGTGTTGTGCTATTATATGTATTCTTCTCCAACTGTTATTCTGTTATTCCACTATGGGAAACTATATTGTATAAACCATGTCCATTTTATATATGCTAGTGCATGCAGTTAATCAAGATCTTTCCATTTTATGAATAGATGACCTCAAAACCTTCCTGTACTGTTGCTAAATTGACCAACATTCATTCTCTCTATTTCTCAACTTAGAAAATCCCCAATCCTTTTTTTAAAAACCAGATTACCTAATTTTTTTCAAAGTAGAAGTAGGCATTTATTCTTTATATGTTATAAATGGGGATGAAAAATTGATAACATTACTTCTCAGTGCTAATAGGAAGATACTCTATTTTCAATTTTTCCCCACAATTTAAATCAACATGCAGTTTGTACTCAATCAAATAACATTTTGATGAAAGAAGTACTTCTTTTCTGTTACAATGACATCAACTATATGAAGGTTCAAAACTTTTTACTAAAATTAGGATTTCATAATTCACATCAAATTTGACATCTATAAAATAAACAAGGTATTTAAATTATCACAATCCAGTAGATTACCAAATTTTATATCCTGTTTTGTATCCTGGTTAATTGAGTTTTTATCATTATAATTATGTAGGAGTACAGCTCAGTGAATAGAATGAGTGTGGATATGAAATGAAGATGTACGAGCCAGGTGGGATTTGTCTAATCAATCTGTCTAGTGATCTGCGATCCAGAGATTATATACTCTTTAAATTAGTGTTGCATTAACACCAGATGTCTCCAGATGGCAGTGTATACAGCAGCATTGTGTACATCCCAGGGTTAACATATATAGCACACTTGGACATTTCAGTTTGATATTAACTTTAAACAGTCATTAGCAGTAATATTACCAGAGTCATAAATGGCAGTGACAAGCAGTAACATTGTTACTGCTTATAACTCATAACAGAGTTATAAATAATATAGTTCGTGATGCCCTATATTGTCACATGCATTCTTCACCAAGATTATCTTAAATTTACCTCGAGCATGTCTTTCATTCATAGTTACAGGAGACAGTGCTTTGAAGTGAGTCCTTACAGAAAGCACATCTCTAGTAACATCTGGATCTGATTCTTCTTGTACATGGACTTATTCAATACTGGCCTTCTATATTATTACATATTAAATACTATGTTATAATATTACATCATAATATAATATCTTATAATAACATTAAATTTCTATAATTCATTAGTCTTTTTTGGTTACTTTTTTTTGTATGAAAAATCTGCTTCACTCTGTATTGTCTTTGCATTTAGTGGAGAGTCCAGTGATCAGCTGTTTCTGACTGCCCAGCTATTAAATTACTTTTGCTCTGTTTGTTTTCTCAGTTGTCATTAGTTACTATCCACAGCTCCCTAATCAAGTAGACAACATTCAAAACACTACATTCAGTGATGAATGTGTTCCTGAAGGAAGAATGTGGAGAAAATCCACAGTACATAATAATAAATCTATTGATAGGAAGGAGCTCAGTGATGATCTATTCCAGTCCCCTCATTTTGCAGCTCAGGAAATTCTGGCCCAGGGAATTTAAGTGATATGCTAAATGTTAAATAAGGGAAGACCATTCCACATGAAGATAGGAAAAAATAATTGGTTATATTCAGCCTGATTTATAAAAGACTGGTGAGGCAACATTAATCTTTATTTTTAAAGATATATTTCTATTAATATGTTTTAATTTATGTATGCTCAGAGTTTCTTCCAGTATGCCTGAGACACTTCTTAAGGTTTCTCTGAGGAATTTTTGAATTCATCGTGAGACATGGGAAACAGTGGGCCTCTAGCATTGTATGTCCACATCAAAGAAGGCTCTGTGATCTATAAAATATCATAAATGCTAAAATTTAGGGACAACTTCATTTTCTAAGTGTTAACACGAACTTTTTGTACCCAGTCTGTTGTAATAACTTCTGAGTTCATCTTGGTCTGAACAGACATAGAAAGACAAACTATGCCTTGAACCCAACATAGTGATGCAATTTTGGTCTTCTTTAAGAATGAAGGACAATAACCAGTCAATAAAATTGATATATGTTAATTCTCAGAGAACTGAAAAAAAAAGCAAAAATACAGAAGTCAAAAATACGATGACAATAAAATGGTAATTGGTTGAGGTATCTCAAACAGAAGACATAAGCCAAAATAAAAATTACATAATGGAATTCTAAATAATGAATGAGTCAAAGAACAAATAAAAGAAACACTATTTATATGAAAGAAAATTTTAATGATGAATATATGCCAAATAAACTAGATGTGTCTAAAATAGTCTGCATGCTAGAAAACATATCTATGAGTATACATTAAGGAAATAAGAAAGAGAAAGTTTGACTGAATATTCGTTGTAACTTCAAGAGGCCACAAACAAAGAAGTATAAAACAACCACAAAAGATGAAACAATAATTAGAGGAGAAATGAATTGGAAATAAAAAAACCCCATAGAAATGATAAATAAAACTGAAATCTGTTCTTTGAAATACCAATAAACCTGCTGAATTCTTAGTCAAATTGGTTAAAGGGAAGATGGTAGAAAATCAAATTAATAAAATGTCAATTGAAATAACAATATGAAATCACCTTGAAATAGAATAAATAATTTTTTTCTGAATCTATTATTTGTAGTTACATGTTAAAAAAGCTGAGAACAAATAGGAACAAATAGGAAGTTATCATCTACAACAAAAAGTAGCCAAATTGACAGATGATCCAATAAATATCTTAAATCATCCAATCTCAGAAAAATAAATGGCATTAAATAAGAAGGAATTGCCAAAGCAGCAGATGTTAGGGGAAGGAACTCTCTGGTCCTAAGGGATTCACAGGAAATGTTCAAGCTTTTTGAAATAATTAGTCTACTTAATTCTCAAATTATTCTCAAATTTGACAAAAATTCCCTAGTAGCTTCCTTTCATGGAAAACATACAATTTTTATATCTTAACCAGGGAAATATACATAAGAAGAGAATATTAACTAATATCAATAATAATATTTAATTTTAAATTTTTAAATAAAAGTGTGATAAATGGACTGTAGCAATTTCCCCAAGAAATCATTTGTTGTGTTCAAGTTGAATTTATATTTGAGATGGAATGATAGTTCGACATTAAAAAAACAAACATTATGATTGTTTGAAAAACAAATAAAAAAAGTCCAAAATTATATGATTTAACTCAATAGACATGGAAAATACCTTGGTTAGAATACAGCACTTTTGTGTTCTAAAAACTCTCCAAAGATTAGCAGAAGTTTTTTTTTTAATATCATGAAATGTCTATCTGTAAAAAAATGCATATATCATATACAATGAGGAAACTTTCCTATTAAATATAAAAATTAAGGATGAATATTTATTCTTCTTAGTTTTATTTGATACAGGTGTGGAATTATTACCAATAGATGGCATGAAAGAGACCAAAATTAAAGGCATAAGTTTAGGTAAAGAGATTATAGAACTATCAACATGTGCTGATAATGTAAGGAGTTTACTTAAATCCTGGGGAACCAGCCACGATATTAAGACAATTTAAGAAACACTTCATGTTAAAAAAACTCACAAAAATCTACTACTTTTCTAATTAATATCAAAACTCAAGAAGCAATAAAAATGGTATCTTTTCAAATAACTCCAAAGCACATAAAATATCTGGGGATAAACTACCAATTTTTATATAAAAATCTTTTATGATAATTTCAATTACAATATTCTCCTTAAAATATAAAAATATAAATATCTGGAGGACTGTTTAGTGCTCATGACTAAACAGTTTTAATATGTGCCAAAATAGTGACATTACTTTCAAAGTTGATTAATATTTTTCATGTTAAAGACCTTAACAAAAAATAGTAAAATTCTCTGAGAAAAATAAAAAAAGTTAATTTTTTACCAATGAACTGGTAAAAAGAGATAAAAGTGAAGGGAGAATAGCACTTCCAGTCTTCAAATTATGTTACACAGCAGTAATTATGGAATCATCTGCTATTGGTTAAAAATAGAGACGATCAATAAAATAGAAATCAGTCACTGAGAGACAACGAAAATGATACGAATAGACACTCCCATCTTGCTGATTCAAAGCGAATGGAGCTATCAATTGATAGATATTGCATATATTTTCAGACATCTTTGACATTGAACAGATATGTTGACTGTTCCTGTCAATAGGAGTGAGAAAAAAAGAAACTAGAGTATAAATGTGTGGGTAAGTAACGAAGGGAAAGGGACCTCTATGTTCCAAAATGTTTGTGGCAGCCCTCTTTGTAGTGGCTAGAAACTGGAAAATGAATGGATGCCCATCAATTGGAGAATGGCTGGGTAAATTGTGGTATATGAATGTTATGGAATATTATTGTTCTGTAAGAAATGACCAGCAGGATGAATACAGAGAGGCTTGGAGAGACTTACATGAACTGATGCTAAGTGAAATGAGCAGAACCAGGAATCATTACATACTTCAACAACGATATTGTATAAGGATGTATTCGGATGGAAGTGGATTTCTTTGACAAAGAGACCTAACTCAGTTTCAATTGATAAATGATGGACAGAAGCAGCTACATCCAAAGAAAGAACACTGGGAAATGAATGTGAACTATTTGCATTTTTGTTTTTCTTCCTGGATTATTTTTACTTTCTGAATCCAATTCTCCCTGTGCAACAAGAGAACTGTTCGGTTCTGCACACATATATTGTATCTAGTATATACTGCAACATATCTAACATATATAGGACTGCTTGCCATCTAGGGGAGGAGTGGAGGGAGGGAGGGGAAAAATCGGAACAGAAGCGAGTGCAAGGGATAATGTTGTAAAAAAATTACCCTGGCATGGGTTCTGTCAATATAAAGTTATTATAAAAAAAGAGAAATAGCTGTGACAATTTCTTAAAATAAGAAAAAAAAATGTGTGGGTAAGGAAGCAAGTGGAAATTCTTCATGTCTCAGCTCACACACTGGGTCTCCATTGGCCTGGAGCTGAGAACAATGTCAAAGTCTTTGTACACTCTTACATTGTCTCTTTTGGGCAGAACCAAGGCCATGCTTTCATTTTCTTGTAGGGCTGAGGAATGGAGTGGTTATTGGCACCCTCCTGTTGCCTTCCTTTCACTTCTTACTAGAAGCTCCAGGGTATCACTGGGCTGTTTCCAGAGATTTCTATTGGAACCAAATTCATAGCTGTAGTTGTAATTGCCTGAGTGCTTGGGGATCACATGAGTTAAGAAGAACTGGGCTGTATCTTCATGGATTTCCAGCCTGATGCAGGATTTTCTCAACTTCTCCCCTTGTTCAGAACAAACCTGTATGTAGCCCATGAATTTCCCTAGCATAGGAAGGTCATCTTGGTGTCTGAGCCTACCTCTAGGCCGGTCCAGGCTGAGAGGGAAGACTTGGGAAGTGCATCTGGAAACCCAAATAGGATCAAGGTTCCCTTAAGTGTTGTGATGGGGGGGGGTGGATGGAGAGCAAGATTGTAGAGGTCTCCAAGGAACTCCCTGACTATCAGCTCCTGCTTCCTCTGACTGTGCCCATTTATTGCCTTTGGTGCAGCACTTGAGCTGATCTATCATTCTAACTTTCCCTTTGCTTCTGAAAGGACATGCAGTACTTATCTCAACTTCTAGTTCATACTGTTCAAATGAGCCTGGAAAATATGTCCTCCCAGATTTTCAGGAAGCCTCTCTATCCTAATTCCCTCCCTCCATTGTATGCTTTGAGAACTTGAACACACCCTCACCTGTCATCCAGATCTCTAGGACTATACTGGGTTCAGACACCTGATATGGAGCCATCTTCCTATAGTAGACACAGCTATAGTTACCAGTATCCTGCCAGGATCCTCGCAGCTCACAGCGAGAAGGGGAGAGTTAATTGAGGTCCCAGTTGGGCTTTGGCTCTGCAGGGACTGAGGACTGCCCGCCTTCTGCATAGTGAATGTCGCTCTCCAGAGTGCTGAATAAGGGAGCTGCCTGCATTGGAGAGTCACATGCTTCCTAGGCCCCATCACTAGGAATGGTAATGCTGAGAGGGATGGCTTGAGAAGAAACCCTCTGAAGGGAAGAATATATGGTGGGGGTGAAGACACCTGGGTCAAATTCCTTCTCTGCCTCTCAGTTCTTCTCTGACAGTGGTTTAATCATTTGGTCTGTTGGAGTCTAAGTTTGGTTGTTCAGTTGTTTTTCACTCATATCCGGTTGTTAGGACCTCATTTACTATTTTCTTGGGAAAGATTGTAGAGCTTTGCCGTGTTCTTCCATAGTTCATTTTAGAGATGAAAAAAATGAGACCAATTGAGTTAAATAATGAGTTCAGGCTGTACAGGTAGTAATGATATGGAGGCTATATTTGAATTCAGAAATATGAGTCTTTCAACTTCCAAGCCCAGCTTCTATCTTCTAAGTCCTGAGTTTCATTTAAGTCCTCTTACATGAGAAGTTCAACTTGAATATCTCTTGAAACTTTCTAGCTGGAGCTAGCCATAAATCTAAGGAGACTGTCACATTCAGGGGAGACCACCCAACCTATGGTCTCATACATGTGATGACTCAAAGAAGAAAAATCATTGCCCCTCCTTCCTAATCTGGGCTATCATAGACAGGCCCAGGCTTAGCCTAAAACCAGGGCTTAGGTCATAATTCAGGAGTGAGAAGGCTCAGACTTCTCTCCAGGCTCTGTCCCTCAGTCTTGCTGTGACCCCAGACAAGGCTTCTCTTCTCAGTTCCTCATTTGCTCATTGATAAAAGGAGGGTTTGGGCCTCAAGAACCTCCAAGGCCTCTTTCAGCTCTGGGTCTCTGTGATTTTTTCCCTAAGCCCTAACAGCCCCACCATAAGTTTTTACCCAATAGTCTAGATCACAACAGAAATATCTTTGTCTTCCTATGCCCCTGATTAAGGATAGATCCAAGGCAGAAATGCTTGCATAGATACCATTCCCTTGTCTTTGTGAAGCTCCTTTCTGGCAGAGCACAGAGGGGTTATTCTTAGCACTATTCTGTGTCCCCCACACCCATCACCCAGCATCCCCAGCTCCAGGGAATCACTGGACTCTGATTCTCCACTAGAGGATGATCTGTCCTTGTAAGTATGGCTGTAGTTCCTAGTGTCTCCTCAGGTCTCATACAGGAGAAGGAGAAGTCAGTCCAGAAATCTGCTGAGGTCTGTGGCTGTAAGGGTTTCTGAATCTCAGCCTTCCACAGAGTGAAATTCACTTCTTTAAGATAGTCTGGGCCTTCAGCACCACAGAGTGATGTTGGTCCTGGGACTATCACAAGGCCAGATTGGGCCCACAGAGTGGCTTTGGGGAATTGTCCTGAGGAATAAAGAGCTCTAGAGTTTAGAGTCTGATGTTATTTCTAGGCCTACTCCCTTTAGCCCCCAAGAAAGATGTAGCAGAAATTTTGCCTTTGTTTTCACTTTCTTGTCTGGGGTCTGCTTGATTTGGGAATACCCTTATTATCATGAGACACAAATCTGAGTTTAAGAGATCTAGAACAAGAGAGTCCTAGGTCTCCCCCTCCATCAAATCATCCTTTTTAACAATCCCTGGCTTTTATGCTGTCCTCATAGTTCTGTGGGCTTTCCTTTGTAGAGGATAAAATTGGAGACTTAGGGAATTTCCGTATCTACTCCCCAAATACAGTCATCTTCAAGGGTTGGCTGTGGTATGACCCTGTATAGGGGGATGTCTTCCTGTAGTGAATACAGCTAAGCTCCCAGTGTCTTTGACCCTCACAGATGGAAGTGAGCAAATGGCTGTTTTCTGTAAGGCTCTATAGCTATAAGGGCTCCAGACTCTTTGCTTCCAGGAGGGCACAACAGTAGTCCCGAGAGGGTGACATGATGGCATTTGGCTCTAAATGGTTACTCTTTTCCCTCGGGTTTTTATGGAACCAGTTCAGTTTGAAATGCTAGGTTTGGGCAGGGCTCCTATGAAAGGAGGAAGTAAGAGATCTAATCTCTCACATCAGCCCCTCACATTATTGCCTGAGAAGGGGTAGGGTGGGCTGAGGGTCCCTGGCCATGTGTCTGGACCAGTCCTGTAGGCCTATTCATTGCTCAGTAACTTGGCTCCCGGGGTCACCAGAAATGTGTTCTAGGTCCAGGAAGGTTGTGAATGTACACCTTTGTATGGGAGGAGAAGTGACATGGTTAGAGGTGATCACCCTCTCCCTCCTCACCCTTCTCACCTACTCCAAAGTACCCAGCCTTGGCCCTACAGCTGGGCTGCTGGACCAAGGCAGGATCTTAATGCACTATCACTGACAAATTCAGATCTTTCTTTGTGGTTTGGAATGCTCTTTTAAAAAAAATAATTCCATGAGTGTTAGAATCCTTACAAAGTGATAAGTCAGTTGCCTAATTTAGCATGGTACTTAGCAAATCCTCTAGCTCACTAATGTATTTAAGTACTCATTGGAGTTCACAAGTATGGGAGATTCACAAAGAGAACTTTGTAACTTTGTGAATTCACACCTCCCTTAATCCCTCCCTTGGAGGAGGAGTCAACCTTTTAGACCCAGCATAAATAGAGCTTCAGTGAGCCAGTCAGGGCAGTTCAGAAGAAGCCCAGTCTCGGAGGTGGAGTCAGATTCATTCCAACTTTCACCTTGGTGCCGGCTGGAGATATTTGGAAGAAGAGAAGCTGAAGCTGGCAGAGGCAAAAGATTAGCAATGAGAGCTCTCGGAACCAAGGAAAGCTGAGGCCTCTAAGAAAGCTACCCAGGTCCAAGGAAGGAGAAAACAAATGTTTGCATTTTATCAGCTGGCTGCATTTGAAATGACTATTACTTGGAATGGAAACTAAGGCTGCCTCCAAGAAACCTCCCCAAGAAACCTGCTCACACAGAGAACCATTATGTTATAAAAAAGAAGAGAACACCACACATAAGTGGGTTGGTTTGGGTGTGGGTAGAGAGAAACAATTTCTGAGAAAAGGCCCTACCCATTTCTCATACTGCTACATGGTGACTGATCCTTGTCCTGTTACTGCTTGTCCATCCCTTAGTGAAATGAGAGCAGAGCTGGCAGGGCTGTGTGGCTCAGGATGGGGAGGGCAGAACACTACTAAGGAGGACAGGCGCTCCCTCTGGATTGATTTATGAGGAATTACACATTCTCTGGTTCTCCTGCCCCCACTCATCATATATGAACCATCTTCTGCTACATGATGGGAGAGCTGGAAGGTTAAGGGAATGCACCATCCCTGCTACCACCAGGGGTTCACAGTCCCAGTGATCACAGGGGCTCAGCTCAAACAGCCCCATTAGAAGATTCTGCCCATGAGCTTCATGCCTCGGAAAGGGGAGCTGATGACTTTGCAGGGTAAGGCATCACTCTCTCTTAATAAATGTTTGTTAAAGCCAGAATAGGACTTCCAGAGGGCACAAAGAAAAAGTCATGGATAGAGGGCTGCTCCTCAAGGGCTCTGAAGTTAAGACAATTAAGCAGGGTAGAAGAAAGTCCAGAGAGTAGAGAGGTTTGACCTGGGCAGTGCATGGTTCAGAATCCTGAGTGCAGGCATATGGGTACCCTTATGGGTAGTACATAGTTAGCTCAGTAAAAAGTAAGATTGGCAAATTTTCATTCACTGTAGATGGAAAAAAAGATGAATACACATTTGCAACATGGATGAGAGAGTCACTGATCCTGTCCAATGCACAATCAATCTTAAACATTGACCAGGCTTTAAGTTACCTCCTGGGGATTCAAAGACAGAACAATTTCAATATGAAAACTGAAAAAACTTGGGAGTGATAACAAAGACCTTCCATTCCCTCATGTCAGACAACAGATGTTTGGGGTATGTTTATGCAGAATAAATATATACAGGCTCAATATAAAATAAATATATGTTTGTGGGTAGAGAGATATGTGATATCGCAGTGATATGTGAATAGATTCCTGAATGAATTGAAGATCTGTTAAACAATGGTCAGGGGGGAAAGCATTATAAATATGGGAGATGGACTATCTCTATGTAGATACAGATATATATGTACACATTCACATACATCAAAGTCCATTTTTCATCTAACCATCTTGTGGTTTTAGTGAATGAAAAATTTGAGATGTGAACAATGTGGTGACACAACAGTTCCAAACATTATTGAGATCAGTCACATGAATTTTAAGAAAAGGTATTCCAAACCTAGGCTGTGATAGCGCTACTGTGCTCTACTTATTCCATGCTATAATCAAAGTATTTTGCTTAGTGGGGATTGTGATCCTGTAGGAACAACATGAAGAAATGAGGAAAAATTCTATGTGAGATGATCTGAATGATTGTTGATCATAAATCTCCTGGTAGAAACAAGCTCACTGATGCTCTTATTCCAATATCTTCATGTTTACCAATGAGGAAATATCAATAACATATTCAGTGCTAGAAAATGGAATATCATTTCTTTGGAGGCAGACTAAAAGAAGTGAGATATATTTAGCTTGGTATCTTTATTGTTAACATAGATTTTTATTAATCTTTTTGAGTTTTTTCGTCTTCAGAATTTCTTTCAGTATACCTTTGAAACTTCTTAAGCATCTTCCCATAAAATCAATGATATTTTAAAGGAAAAATAGAAAAAAAGAAGTAATGTATCAAACCCAGTCAATACTATATAGATGCTTGAAAATGTCCAATGTACCAAATTCATCTTTGCAGGTGAGTGGGCTAGGAATATCTGCTCAACTTTTACCTGAGTATTTCTGAACTGGAATAATTAGGAAAAGGAAAAAAAGATGGTCAGAATGAAATTCAATGAAGAAGGTTAATGCTTTGGTAAGTAGTACAGAAGGACAACTAATTTTGGTTGAGAAAATTATTTGGTTATTGTGAATCTCAGAGGAGAAGAAGGTGATTCTAAAATTGAAAGAAGAGAGGAGGGGAAAAAATGAAACATAAGCGAGTGCAAGAGATAATGTTGTAAAAAATTACCCTGGCATGGATTCTGTCAATACAAAGTTATTATTAAATAAAATAAAATTAAAAAAAAAAGAAGAGAGGAAGGAATATTCCAAGTCTGTAAATATAACCAGAGCTTTTGAGTGAGAGACATAACAAGTGCAGAGGTATAGTTTGGAGTTCTATTGTTCATGAGTCCCCATCAGTGTGTCTTCATATTATCAGTGGCTTTCAAATAGCCACGTAAATTAACTTTATGGAAAGAGTTTTTGTTCATGTGAAAGAATATTAATATTTGGCACATATATCACTCCCTCAAATATCTTTGACAAATCCTCTCATCTGTATTAATAGGGTCCAATGTAAAATAGGTGCAAGTTTAGAGAACCCATATCCCAAAAGGTGTAATAGTGTTTCCAGTGACTAGAAATATAGAAATTTTTCCATTTGAGGAATTTTCTTTAGTTATTTTGTAAATTTTCTTCCTGGGCATTGAAGAGTCTTGATGCTTTCCTTCCTCAGTGCTTCTCAGGGAGTCCTGAGTTCCAATCATGGCTGTCACTTATCATCACTATCACTACTATTTCCAGGATAGTTGTAGAATGTGAAAGAAAGTCCAAATCTGGTATTATGGTATCTTGTGGCCAAGAGCAAAAGACAGAAATATTAATTAGTGATAAAGAGAAAGAGAGAAATGTATCGTATTTTAGAGTAATTTCCAGAAAATAATACTTGAAGTACTAAAAAAGAAGTTGAAAGTCAGCAGAGGAATGGACCACACCTTAATTACTTATCTGAGAGGAAAAGAGAGGGGGGAAATTAAATAACTAAATAAAAGGAAGAAAAGGGAAGTCATAAGTTTTGCTTATGTGTGGTACAAAGATAGCTGGCTCAAATAAATCAAAGATTTCTCAAAATAGAAGCAAAATGTAATTTTATTTCTATCTCTTGAGAAAGGGTGTCTCCCTCCCAACAAGCAGTCAAGCAAGGAGAGGAAAGTTACAGAAGGAAAATACCAAATTTTATACCCCTACCTTGAAGATCCCCCACCCACCATTGGCACTCAATTAAAGTGACTGGGGTTGGGGAGAGACTGGTTTGTAATCTAAACTATCCCAGATACAAAGAATAAGGGAACAAAATCATAAAAGCATTCATAATATTATTTGGTATAACTACTGCTGATGTGGCAACATTTCACAATAGCAGTTAGGGGATGGAAATTTGGAGTTCACGTTTCTAAGTCAGATTTTTGGTACATGATACTGAGGCCTCGAGTTTGAACAAATTTATCCTAGTGACACTGAGAAGACTTCACCCATCACATTCAAGGATAAGAGACTACCATTTGCTAAATGTATTGAGGTAGATGTTGAAACTGAGGTGAAGAAAACTGTTAAAAAGTGAAATGCATTAAAATAAATTTAAGTAAAATAACTGAATATACTTAAGTCTGTATTTATTTTTGAAAATGTTAAAATTCCACTTGAGCAAAAAATAAAACAAATGGAGGAAAATATAAATTAAATCTCAGAATTTTAAATGTGGAGATAATAAAAACTTAAGAAAATCAAAAAAGAATTACAGATTGGGCAAGTAAACACCCACCCACAATTTGTCTTTTTAGAGGAAACACATTAACAACCCTCTCATCTATAAACAGAATAAACATAAAGGAATGAAAAATTTATTATGCATTAAGTGAAATTAAAAAAGCAGGAACTGTGGTTATGCCTTAAAAATTATCAAAAACAAATGCTTATAACACAAAGAGCATTAAATAGAGAAAGCACATTACCCTAAAAGAAGCTTATAGACAATAAACACAAATGAATATTAAAATATTTTCCCAATTGTCTTAGCAGTTAAATTCCTAAAAGAAATATTAATATAAGAATATATAGATAATAACAAAGAAACAACAGGGTATTTTGTTGTCTCTTGTTCTCTTGGTATTGAATGAATTGTACAAATTCACAGAGATATCACAAACTGTAGCAAAAATTCAGAAGCAATAAAATGAATTATTTATTGACCATAGCAATAGAAATGATAAATTGGTCCATGTATTAGGAAAGACCCAAATTCATATAAAGGCTTAACAATGAAATCCTAAATAATGAGGAGTCAAAGAAGAAATTAAAGACGTAATAATTACATAAAAGAAGGTGATGAAAAGCCATGCCATAGTTATTGAGACACAGCTAAAGAAGTCTGCTTGGGAAAAGTCATGTCTCTTCAAAGATATCTTAATACAATAGGAAAGAGAAGGGTTAATTAACTGCATATAATCACAAAACATTAAAAACTCAAGAAATAAATATCAAATAACCACAAAAGAGGAGACATAAAAACTAGAGGAGAAACAAATAAAGTGAAACAAAACTATCTATAGGAATGATTAATAAATCTGGAAGCTGATTCTTTGAAGAGAATAAAAATTTGATTAATATTTTCCTATTCCTTTTCCCTTTCATTTAGTATTTTATTTCCCTACTTATTTGTAAAACAATTATAAACATTTATTTTTAAAACCTTGAGTTCCAATTATTTTTCCTTTCCTCCAAGTTCAACTTTGCTTTCCCAGGCCAGATAATTCAATAGAGGATACACGTGTGTAGTCATGCAAAATATTTCCACAATAATCATGTTGTAAAAGGCAATCATGTTGTAAAGGACCAAAAAAGCCCCTCAAGAAATGTCAATTAAATAAAAATGTCTGCTTTATTCTGTATTTAGACAGCACCAGTTCTTTCTCTGGGGATGGACAGCAATTTTCATCCTAAATCCTTCTTTTTGATTTTTCCTACTTTTTTCCAATACAGGTTTAGAAGTGGTATTTTTTAGCTCAAAGGATATGTATGTTTTTGTAGCCTTTTGGGCATAGTTCCAAGTTACTCTATAGAATGGTTGAATCGAGACACAGCTCTGCCAATAGAGCACTAATGTTTCATTTTTGCTACATGTCCTCTACCACTTGTCATTTTCCTATTCTGTCCTATTAGTCAGTCTCATAAATATGAGGGAGTACCTCAGAATTGTTTTAATTTGCATTTCTTTAATAAATAGTGACTTAAAGCATCTGTGGCTGTTCGTATTTTTTAATCATTTGTCAATTGAGGAATGGCTCTGAAGTTTATAAAATGGACTCAGTTTTTTATATGTTTGAGACATGAAGCCTTTATCAGGAAACTTGCTTCAAAAAAAATTTTTTTTGACAATTACTTTGGAAAACAGTATTTCCCTCAAATTTGGATCCCATTTTATTCTATTCTCTGTTTGCTTTCTTCAGATAATCTGATGAAAGAATCTTTTTGAATCTGACTAACTCTTCCCCAGTTTTCCCTCCTTTCTATTATTCCCTTTTCTTCTCTTATCCTCTTCTCCAATTTTCTATAGGATAAGATAGAATTTTATGCCCAATTGAATGTGTATGCTATTCCCTCTTTGAGCCAGTACTGATGATAGTAAGGTCATTCCCATGTAGCCACCACTTTCCCCACCACTATAAAAGCTTTTTATTCTCTCTTTTATCTAACATTGGCCACAAAGCAAGGTGTTTACTTGTTACAGGAGGGGAAAATAGTAATAATGATAATACTTATTATTATTAATTTTTTTAACCCACCAACAATGAACAAAAATAAAATTCACTGTCTTTGTTGCCATTTCAAAATTTCAATAAGGTGTTTCTTAAAATTTTAATTCCAGATTCTCTTCCCATCCTCCCTTCTCAACCACCTTTAGACTGATGCACTGGGGTTGCCCAAGTCTATGCCCCAGTGGACATTCTTAATAGTTATCATGGCTCCTCCATAATGGGAATTTGGGAAAGGTACATTAGGGAACAGATGAAATAAGGGTGAGGGAGAGGAGAAGATATGGAAGAAAAGCAGAAGTGGAGAATTCCTTTGTGAAAAGGTGCCCAAATGTTCAGTATAAATATAAACTGGCATAGAGCGTGTCTTCTGTGGGAGTCTTTTTGGGGTCAGTTTTCCTCTTACTCAAGGTTCTTATGTTCAGCTGAGTGTATGTCACTCCCTGAGGTTCTTCAGCCATGGGCACCTGAAGGAGAAATACAAGAGGGAATGAAGAGTGATCCCTCTGCAGTTCTTAATTTATTAATGTCATGAAAGTTTTGATGGCTCATCTGGTAAAAGCTATAGATGCTTTCTCAACCTCATACCTTTAGATACATGGAATATACGGCAAAGAATTATGAAGGAAATAAATGCTAGGGAACTGCAGTTATGAAAGTACTATGTAAATATTCCTAATAATTAAAGAAATTCTCTTTTAGAGGCATTGTAATGGAGGAGGCAAAAAACTAAGGAAGAGGGAATTAATTCACCAGTAGTTCCCTTTGTTGCTTCTCGGCCACTTCTATATTCGAGGTAGAGGGTCATTCCTAATATCCCAGGGCCAGTATTCCCTTCTACCATTTCTATTCCCCCAATTCAGCACCCTACCACCTTCCTTACAAGATAACTTACATGGGCTTTCCTCTCTGGGTGCCTCAGGATGATTAGGCAGGCAGGTCCTCCAAGGAAGATAAGAGCAACGCAAACAGCTACAGTAGGGAGAAAGGGAAGAAATAGCATAAGGAGATGGAGTTCACTCTGGGAAGTTCTGTCAGCTTCCTCTCTTTACCAGAATCCCTTTCCAGTTCAGAGTTCAGGTTACATGGAAAAGAAGGAACAGGAAGTAATGGGTAGAGCAGTCAAGTTTCCTTACCTCTGAGGGCTGTATCCTTGCAGAGGCCCTGGTGAGAGACATGGGAAGAAAAATAAAGTCAGATCCTCAAAGGAAGAAAAAGAGATCTGGTCCTCATCCATTTATGTTTTTTCTTGTCTTCCCCAAACTCACCCATAAGGATGGATCCATGGCAGAGGAATGCAAGCCATAGAAGGCACAGGAGGAGGAGATAGGAAACATATCTGAGGATGATGAGGAGGTTGTTACTTGACTCTGAACATGAATTAGGGTGGAGAGAAGAATCATAATAAATAATTTTGCTAAGGAATGCTCATCCTTCCCACATAGTCATCTGTGACTTTTTCCTCTTATCCCCTCTACAACCTCCCATCACCATCATTAAACAGTTTGCTACAAATCCTGTTCAGAGAGGGTTTATCTCTTGGAATCAGAGTGAGATAAACAGAAGCCAGAATAAAGGTGTGTGTGTGTGTGTGTGTGTGTGTGTGTGTGTGTGAAAAGGAATAAGGAAAAAAGCCTTATGTCTCAGCTCACACACTGAGTCTTCACTGGCCTGGAAATGAGGACAATGTCAAAGTCTTTGCAGACTTTACCCTGTATTTCCGAGCCAGAACCAAGGCCATGCTTTCCTTTCTTTGTAGGACCAGAGGAATGGAGTGCTTATTGATATCTTCCCATTATCCTGCTCTCACCTCTCACTAGAAGCTCCAGGGCATCACTAGGCTGCTTCCAGAGACTTTCATTGATGCCCAGATGATAGCTGCAGCTGTATTTGCCAGAGTCCTTGGGGGTCACACGAGTCAAGAGGAACTGACCCCGATCTTCATGGGCTCCCATGCCGTGCAGGATTTCTTCAACTCCCTCCTTGTACAGAACAAATTTAGTAGCCCATGAAGGTCCCCAGCAAAGGAAGGTCACATTGGTTCCTGAGACCACCTCTAGTCCAGGTGAGGCTGAGAGGGAAGGCTTGGGGAGCTCATCTGGAAACACAAAGAGAGAGTAGAGATCCTGAAATCCCTCCCCACCCCATAGTTGTGATGATGGAGGATGGAAGGGGAGTAAGACTATTGAGAGCTCTGAATAATTCCCTGACCATCGGCTCTTGCTTCCACTAACTCTGACTATTCATTCCTCTAAGTCTGTTTCCCTGAACCGCCAGAGATATTAAACTTTAGGTGTTCTTTGGAGCTATCCAGGAATAAAGAGGTAGTTTCTCCTTCCATTCTTGTCCCCTGAGAGTGGTGCAGTACCTGAGCAGGTCCATTTTCCCACCTTTTCTCTCTGTTTCCTAAGAGACACCCATTTTTGTCTGAACCCCTACTTCAGGATGATAAAATGAGCCCCAAATATGTCTTCCCAGAATTTCTTGGCTATCTCTCAATCCTACCTCCCACCCCTCTATTTTATGCCCTTGGAACATGAACAACCTTTACCTGTCACCCAGATCTCTAGGGCATCACTGGGCTCAGAGACCTGGTATGGAGATGTCCTACTATAGTAGACACAGGTGTAGTTGCCAACATCCTGGGCCCTCACAGACAGGAGGGGGAAGTCAGCTGAAGTCCCAGCTGGACTCTGGTTCTGCAGGGGTGGAGGGCTGCCCACCTTCAGCAGAGTGAATGTCGCTCTCCAGAGTGCTGACCGAGGGGGCTGCCTGCACTGGAGAGTCACATGTTTCCTAGGCTCCAACACCTGGCCTGGGAGGGCTGAGAGGGAAGGCTTGGGCAGAGATCCTGTGAGGGGAACAAGGTGGGGTGGGGGAAGAGGCTGGAGATCAGGACACCAAAGGCACCCTGCCCTTCCTCCCAGTCCCCATGTTGCCATGGTTCATTCACTGTGCCTATCCGAGTCTCAATCTGGTTATTCAGTTGTTTTTCAATCGTATTCAATTGTTAGGACCCCATTTAAAGTTTTCTTGGCAAAGATATTGGAGAAAAAGCTTTGCCAGTTCTCTAACTCATGTTGCAGATGAGGAAACTGAGACCAACAGAGTGAAATGATGTGTTCTGGGTCACACAGGTACTAATGGCATGGAGGTCAGATTTGAATATAGGAAGATGAGTCTTCCAAACTCCCAGCCCAGCTTCTATCCCTGACCCATGACCTTTATTTAAATCTTTTGTACAGATATCTAAATGGAGCTTGCCAGGGATGTGAGGAGCCTGTGAAACTGGAGGGAACTCACCTGGCCTGTGATCTCATGCATCTGATGCCTCCTGACAGGGAAGATCATGGCCCTTCCCTCCTTCTCTGGGC
This sequence comes from Antechinus flavipes, assembly GCF_016432865.1. Taxonomy (NCBI): domain Eukaryota; kingdom Metazoa; phylum Chordata; class Mammalia; order Dasyuromorphia; family Dasyuridae; genus Antechinus; species Antechinus flavipes. The sequence goes on along the minus strand of NC_067400.1, from coordinate 623,081,195 downwards.
TATCACAGACAGCCCCAGAGCTCAGCCTAAATTCCGACCTCAGATCAGGGTCCAGGTGGGAGAAAGCAAAGACCTATCTCTGGTCTCTGTCTCTCACTCTTTTTGTGATCTTGGACAAATCCTTTTCTCCCTCAGGACCTCATTTGCTCATTTGTAATGGGAGGATTTTTTTTCAAGAGCCTCCAACACCCTTTAAGTTCTGGATTTTGTGACTGTTCCCCTAAACCCCAACTCTGGTTCCATCTTTAGCTTTTCCTGAATATTTTAAATCACAACAGGCATATCTCATGTCTTCCAAGACCCCTGAGTCAGCTTGCCCCAGGGCAGAGCTGGCTGTGTAGGGACCGTGGCTTTGTCCCAGTGTCACCCCTCTTTGGGCAGAGAGCAGGGGGATCATAGTCAGAATTATTCTGGGGCCCCCACACCCCTCACCTGGCACCACCAGCTCCAGGGCATCACTGGGCTCTGATTCTGTCCCAGAGACTGTCCTGTAAGCACACCTGTAGCTCCCAGTGTCCTCAGGGCTCAGAGAGGAGAGGGAGAAGTCAGTCCAGAGATCTGCTGTGGGCTGCTGTTGTAAGGGTTCCTGGGTCCCAGACTTCCACAGAATGAAAGTCACCTCTTGAAGAGAAGATAGCCTGGGTCTGGAGCACCACAGAGTGATGTTGGTCCTTGGTATCACCACAAGGTCAGTGTGGGTCCACAGAGTGGGCTTGGGGAGTGGTCCTGAGGAGAAGAGAGTGACAGAGGTCAAGATGAGATGTCATTTCTAGGCCTCCTCCCTTCACCCCCCATTGAAGGGTGTGGCTGAAATTTTGCCCCGGTTTTCACTTTCTGGTCTGGAGCCTGTTTGAGCTGGGAACACCTTTATTTTCTTGAGGCCCCAAGCTGAGTCTATATAGAACCAGAGAAGGTTCTAGGGTTTCCTCTCCCCCAAACTATCCCTTCAATTACCCCTGGATTTTATGCTGTCCCCATAGCTCTGTGGGCCCTCCTACGTGGGGATGGAATTGGAGAATTAGGGGGTTTTCATGTAGTCACCCAACACAGTCAGCTCCAGGGCATGGCTGGGATATGACCCCCTGTAGGGGGGTGTCTTCCTGTAGTAAATACAGCTGTAGCTCCCACTGTCCTCGGTCCTCACAGATGGAAGTGAGAAAGCAGCCTGTTTTCCTGTAATGTTCTGTAGCTGTAAGGGCTCCAGGCTCTTTGCCTCCAGGAGGGCAAAACTGTAGCTCTGAGAGGATGACAGTGATTGGAAGGAGCAGCAGATGTTCACTGTTGTGCTTGCAGATATTATGGAGCGAGGTGAGACTGAAATGCTGGGTCTGGGGAGGAGTTCTGTGAAAGGAGAAAGGAAGTTAGAGACCGGAGCTTTCACCGTCAATCCTTCATATCATTGCCTGAAACAGAGCTGAGAAAGGGAAGGTTGGGCTGCGGATTCCTGGCCATGCCTCTGTGTCCAGTCCTGTCGGCCTGTTAATTGCTCAGTAACTCGGCTCCCAGGTCATCAGAAAGACTTTCAAAGAGCTCCCAGTCACAGGGGTTTGAGCTCAAATGACCCTATTATAGAATTGTGCCCATGAGCTTCACGCTTTGGAAGTGGTAGCCCGAGGTGCACAAAGTCAGGAATTGGGCCACAGTCACCCAGCCCGGATTGGGGGGAGCAGATTGTGAGCCCCCTCTCTCAGACTCCCAATATTAGGCACTTTCCTCCTTCAAGAGGTTGCCTTCTAACACAGCCAGATGGACGGCAGCCTGGAGTGCTGGGAATGGCCCCAGTGCTAGAGTGGGCACGAGAGAGAACTGAAGGCAGCATACTGGGCCAGCATGTTGCCACATGATACCATCAGGGACCATATCCTGGGGCATCCAGAGTTAGACCTGTTTAAGCATGTGGAGGAAAATGAGGGTGAATGCAGTAAAGGTATCACAGGCAGAGACAACTGTGTTTGCAAAGTGTGATGGGACATGATGGGATGTGGGTGGGCTATCTGTCCAGGCTGGTGGGAATGTAGGGAGGACAGAAGAGAAAATGGGAGACAAAACTGAACAGGCCGGCTGTTGGCAGGTTGGGCCATAGAAAAGCTGTGCACCCCTTCTCCAAAAGGCTGCTGTGCATCCTCTGAGGGAGGAGCAGCATGGCTCTCATGGCTGCATTATCAGGCAACACTGGGCAGGTAGGGGAAAATCTCTGGATTTGGAGGTAGGAGACATGGATTTAAATCCTGACCTTGACACTAAAGAACCTTCTGCCTTGTTCAAGTCACTTTACCTCCTCTTCAGGCCTCAGTTTCTCTATATCTACAAGAGAAAAGAAAAGAACTCTCCTCCCCATAGAGTTACTGAGGAGAAAGATTTCAAAATCCAAACTGTGAGGTCACGAACAATGGGTTTTTTAAAACATTGCAAGTTGTGGCTGGTAAGGGGAGGAAGATAGGAAAACTGAGAGTTTGCCCCATTTATAACTTGACTCTATAAAGAGGGACCTGGGTCTCCTTTTTCAGGTGTTACTCCTTGTGCTCAAGGATGGTTTTATACTAGCCCCCTCTCACCTGTCACCACCACCAGGGCCAGGGGGTCACTGAGCTCTGACCACAAGGTCCCCTGCCCAGAGCGGCACCTGTAGCTTCTCGCATCATTGAAGTCATCCACCCTCCTGAGCACAAAGTCTGCCTGTGACCATGAGTCATTTCTCTCCTCTCTGAGCTCTCCATCCATCCATAGCTGGAATCTGTCACTCCCTGGTCGGCCCTGGCACCGGAGGGTCACATTTGCTTCTTTATGGACCACAGGACTTGGGTCAGCCCAAAGGAAGGGCCTGGGAAGAGTGCCTGTGAAGCAAGAAGGTTCCAGATTTTTCGGGATTTCTCTTAGCCCATAAATCTTTCACCTCTTGCCTCTGAAGCTTCTACCCCGTGAGTAAATTCCTGAGTTATTTTGGGATAAAACATGAAAAAAGAACAGTGGGATGTTGGGGGCAGGACTCACCCATTTGTGTCCTAGCTTCCCAGTGTAGGCACAGTCCTGTAAGAGAAACTCTGGTGACCGATGGTTCCCTCCATCCCACTCTGACTCCATCCCTGGCTCTTGTAAAGCCCCATAACTTCTAATTCTGCCTTGGTCAGACTATGAAGGAAGAGCCATTTGAACAGAAACTAGGTCCTGCTTCACTCTCGGTGCTTCTGGGTCCTCCTTCAGTTAACTCCCTTTATGTCAGGTCAACTGTCCAGGGTCTTTTCACAATATCCCTCCCTGCCCACGTTTGACCCTTGAGACTCACCAATGGAGATCAGAAAAGTCACTGTGGAGTCCATGGTGGGTCATTAGCTCTGTCTTGGGCTGTGTAGCCTAACTGTGCAGAGCGGAAAAGGCAGGCCAAATGGAGGCTGGCCCAGGATGTGGTGGCCAGCCCTGCTTCCTCACGCCCCTTTAACGCAGGCCCCACAGTTTCCGCTCTTATACTGATGAAAGGGACCATGGTCCTTCAAGGCTGAGTTCTGAGGGAATCAGGGTGGCTTATGGTAAATGGAGCCTGGCAAGGAAACTTATGACTATTTAGTGTTAAAGATAACTGAAGGGCATATGGGGTCTCCACAAATGCCTCACTATTTCATGAAACGACCAGCATCTCCCTTAAGTAGCCTCTCCCTGAAATTACCAAGATTGGGCTCAAAGGCTTAACACCACAGCCCCAGCACCTGACCTCAGACCCTTGGCTCAGGTGGAGGGTGAGTACATGTTCCATGCATAGTATGACTTCTGTCTCTGTTGTTTCCTGCTGTCTTGGTGTGAACCTTGTCATCCACAATACAAGCACAACAACAAAGCAATAACGATGGATATCATTTCTATACTACTTTCATTTTGGCAAATGTTTTACAAATATGTTCTCAACATATTTGAGCAGCCTAGAATGCAGAGTCTATGTTGTCCCCATTTGACAGATGAGAAAACTGAGGCACAGAGTTAATTTTTTGGTCTCAGCTCACACAGCTTATAACTATAAAAGTGAAGTTTTGAACTCAGCCTTTTCTGATTTTCAGTAAGTTAAAATCATAAATCAAGCAAATAATGTAGGAATCTGTTGCCCTTTATTTCCATGTATATAAATGGCTCAGTGACTGCACCTCCTGTAGGATACCACAGTGGGCACACTTTTCTTTCTTTTTTTTAATTTTTATTTAATGATTACTTTATATCGACAACATTATCCCTTGCACTCGTTTCTTTTCCGATTTTTTCCCCCTCCCTCCCTTCACCCCCTCCCCTGGATGACAAGCAGTCCTTTATATGTTGGATATGTTGCAGTATATCCTAGATACAATATATGTTTGCAGAACCGAACAGATCTCTTGTTGCATAGGGAGAATTGGATTCAGAAGGTATAAATAACCCGGGAAGAAAAACAAAAATGCAGATAGTTCACATTCGTTTCCCAGTGTTCGTTCTTTGGGTGTAGCTGCTTTTGTCAGTCATTTATCAATTGAAACTTAGTTAGGTCTCTTTGTCAAAGAAATCCACTTCCATCAAAATATGTCCTCATACAATATCGTTGTCGAAGTGTATAATGATCTCCTGGTTCTGCTCATCTCACTTAGCATCAGTTCATGTAAGTCTCGCCAGTCCTCTCTGTATTCATCCTGCTGGTCATTTCTTACAGAACAATAATATTCCATAACATTCATATACCACAATTTACCCAGCCATTCTCCAATGGATGGGCATCCATTCATTTTCCAGTTTCTAGCCACTACAAATAGGGCTGCTACAAACATTTTGGCACATACAGGTCCCTTTCCCTTCTTTAGTATTTCTTTGGGCTATAATGGGCACACTTTTCAATCAAGGATTGGCCAGCCTTAGTCTTTGCTGCTCCAATTGCTCTATGGTCAGTCATTGCACATACCCTGACAATAGAGCCTTGACCAGGACATCTCAGGAGTCAATCAGGACATCACTGACTATTCTGGCTTGCCTTGCCCCTCATTACTCAATACTTTTCTGGCTCAGAATTCCATTAGATGGGGCGCATCCCACCTAGACAAGACCCAGATCATACTCAATGACCAGGTTGCAATTTGTCATCTCCTCTTTGGAGATGATGGGAATGCATTGAGAAAGGACACTCCTTTATGGAGGTTATACTTTACTGGCGAACACAAAAATATGTTTCTGAATGAGCTTCTATGCCCTATCATTTTGCAGGTTAATGCACTACTCTCACTTAAACATGTGCAATTCTTCAGTACATGTTTCTACAAGTATCATGAAAAATGATAAGTAAAATCAGATAAAAAGGGAACAATATGAGAAAATTAAATACTAGCAAATAGCAAAAAGTGAAAATGTCATATGATCCACACTTAGTCCCCCCAGTCATCTCTCTAGTTGCTGATGTCTCTCTCCATCTGAAGACCATTGGAACTGGCCTGAATCACTTTGCGGTTGAAGGAAGCCATGTCCATCAGAATTGTCATTGTATACTCTTGTTGTTGTATGTAACATTCTCTTGACTCTATTCACTTCACTTGACATCGGTTCATGTAAATCTTTCCTGGCCTTTCTGAAATTATCCTGCTGATTATTTTTTTATAGAACAATAATATCCCACAACATTTCTATACCATATTCAAAAATGGCTCCCATTTGTTAATTTTGTAGGAGTAGGTTTTGAGGATGAGGCAAAGGGAACTGATAAAAAGTGGAGTACATTAAAGCAGATTAAGGTAAAATAACTGATGATATATTATTCTGTATTTATATTGGAATACTTAAAATTAAATTTGTGTAAAACAGTAAAATAAATGGAGGAAAATAGAAACCTAACCCTCAGAATTTTAAATGAAAAGATAATAAAAATTTAAGAAAATTAAAAAAAGAATGACAGATTGGATAAGCAAATGAGCACACACAATTTGTTCCTTAGAAGAAACATATTAAAAACAAAGCCTCATCTTCTGCTTTCTTAGGATGAATAACATAAAAAAAGAACAACAGCAATGACAACAACAATGACTATCATTTATACAGCACTTTCCATTTTGTATAGCACTTTACACATATCATGTAATTGTCACAAAAATGGAAGAAAAGTTCTATATCATCTCCAGAGGTTAAATTAGTTGCCTAGATTCACAGAGCTAATAAATGTCCAAGGTAAAATATGAACTCATGTCTTTCTCACTCTAAATTAGTTGAAGTCATGAATCTGTCACCAAATACTGTAGACTTTTTTGTATTTCACTTCCAGGTATTTAAAGGCCTCAGTTACAGCATCTCCTGTAAAACACTATAATGCAGCACCTTTTAACCCTGGAATGGCCAGTCATAGTAGACAGACATAGTAGAACTGACCTTTCTGTTGGTGTTTCCATCAGCCATTGTACCTATCCTGAATGTTTTCTCTTGACAAGGATGTCTTGAGAGTCCTTGGGGCCAACATATAATTGAGCTGGGATTCCTATATATTATGACTCAACACTTTTCTGCCTAAAATCCTCCCTAGACAAGTTCCAGGTCATGGGTCTTTATGACCATTTATTAATCCAGGTGCTGCGAATGTAAAGACAAGAGAGACAGAATTGTCCTTATGGAGCTTATGCTGTCTTGATGAGGGTAAAAATATATTGAAGTATACTTGTCAGTACAAGGTATTTATGCAGAATGATTTTGGGGTGGAAGCTTATTAATAACCAAAGTGAAATTCCCAAAGGCATAAAGTGAGATTTGGGGAATGTGGGCTGGATATAAGAGGGACTGAATTTGAAATAGATGGATATAGTAGGAAAGAGTCTGCTTCTCAGCAAGATAGCTCTTTCCTGGGTAGCCTTGGGCTCACAATTCTGAGTGGAGACACTGGAAAGTAGTAAATAATTAGCCCTTTACTTCTGTAAAAATATGATTGACTTAATTTTCATTCTTGTTGGAAGGAAAAGGGCGGTGACACATGATTGAAGTTGCTGATCCTCTCTGGTGCATGAGCAGTGATGAACATTTGTGAGGCATCCAACGTTGGCTACGCTTTATGGAACTCCTTTGGATAGAAAGTCAGAAAGATGCTAAAGGAACTTTCAGTTTTTCAAGTAAAATTTGTACATAGGTGGGTGTTTAGGTCAAATAAGTATGGAACAGGATCACTACAAATAATGACATGAAGGGGGTAGATATAAACTAGTGTGAAAGACATAGATAGCCCTAGTGTCTGAGGATGTGGAAATATTTTATATGGATATGGTGTGTGAGTAGTTTCTATAACGAGTAGAGAGAACCTTTGAGGTAAATGTCAAGGGAAGTGCATTGCAGAATTGACACACAGTCCAAACAATCATATATCTCTTTACAGACATAAGCATATTTATGTAGTTAAACATGTATTTTTTCCATTTAATAATTTGGTAATCTTAGGAAATGGTAACTTTGAGATATAAACAATAGGGTGAGACAGCAACCCATAATGCTCCTGAAATCCCCCTTCATATTTAGAGAAGTGATGTTAAAGTTACAGGTTCTGAGAACATTGTTGAAAATGCTATCGCCTCTTAGATATAGAAACTTCAGCAGAGCAACAAAGAAATATCTGTGCAGGAGCTGCAGTATGAACTGGCCCTCCACACTTTTCTTTCTTTTTTTTTTTAAGATTGATGAAAGAGGTTTATTATTGGATTTGGAAGCAAGGTTAAAGCATATTTAAGCAAATAGGTGAAGGTAGAGATAAGCAGGGCACAATGGACAGAGAGTCCTGACGTGGCTAGCATGTTTGGGACCTCTGTCTCATGTTTGGGACCTCTGCCGCATGTTTGGGACCTCTGCCCACACTTTTCACTGAATGATTTCCATCCTGGAGATGAAGTCTACCTGCATTAAGAGTTTTTAGCGAATTGGTGGATTTCAGCTAGCCTAAGAAGATCTCTTCCAAGTGTTCTGGTCACTTCTGCTGCAACTAAGATCAAGAAAAAGACATTTGGACAAATGGAAAAAACCTGCTCCTTCTATAGATCACAATGCATTAGGTGATTTTATTTTTGTTATTTTATTTTTATTATGTTTATATTTTATTTTATTTGTTATTTTATTTTTGTCCTCGTCATTTTTACTTCTGATAATTCTTCTCTGTTTTTCATTCTTCTCAGGACACTGAAGAAGCAATAAACACTCATCTTTCTGGTAAAGTCATATATTTAGGAAGATGAATGCTTTTTTCTCTACCACTTGCTTTATGTTTCACATTTGAGTCTGTTTAATTGTGATGAATGGTATTGGTAATACTATGTTATAATATTGCATCATAATATAATATCTTATAATAACATTAAATTTCTATAATTCATTAGTCTTTTTTGGTTACTTGTTTTTTGTATGAAAAATCTGCTTCACTCTGTATTGTCTTTGCATTTAGTGGAGAGTCCAGTGATCAACTGTTTCTGACTGCCCAGCTATTAAATTACTTTTGCTCTGTTTGTTTTTTCAGTTGTCATTAGTTACTATCCACAGCTCCCTGATCAAGTAGACAACATTCAAAATACTACATTCAGTGATGAGTGTGTTCCTGAAGGAAGAATGTGGAGAAAATCCACTGAGTAGATAATTATAAATCTATTGATAGAAAGGAGCTCAGTGATGATCTATTCCAGTGCCTTCATTTTGCAGCTCAGGAAATTCTGGCCCAAGGAATTTAAGTGATATGCTTAATGTTAAATAAGGGAAGACCATTCCACATGAAGATAGGAAAAAATAATTGATTATATTCAGCCTGGTTTATAAAAGACTGGTGAGGCAACATTAATATCTTTATTTTCAAAGATATATTTCTATTAGTATGTTTTAATTTATGTATGCTCAGAGTTTCTTCCAGTATGCCTGAGACACTTCTTAAGGTTTCTCTGAGGAATTTTCGAATTGATCGTGAGACATGGGTAACAGTGGGCATCTATGATTAACAACTTTTATTTTGGTAGATTAATTTTTTTTGGAAAAATAAAAACAAAAACATGTTCATGCCATTTTGGCCACAATTGATTATGTAATGTCATTACTTCATATACATTTTAATCAGATCTTTATTCTCAAGATTTCTTCCACAAAGACACAGATAGATCTTGACCATGGAAGATCACTTAGTAAAGGACTGCACATATAGTAAGTAGTTTCCATCTTGTGGTCTTTTTTCTCTAATTAGCTAGTTTTCTTCCAGGGGTCCTTAAATTTTTAAAATAGGGGGCCAGTTCACTGTCCCTCAGAATGTTGGAGGGCTGGACTATAGTAAAAACAAAAACTTTGTTTTGTGGGCCTTTAAATAAAGAAACTTCATAGTCCTGGGTGAGGAGGATAATTGTCCTCAGCTGCCGCAAACGGCCCGCAGGCTGTAGTTTGAGGACCCCTGTTATCTTTTTGAACTTTTCCATGAGATAAATCAGTTTACTTAATTTCAAATTATCTTTAAAATAAATTTTTATGCTGTGTTTTTTGCATCACCATGATTTTGACAATATCTTTCCTTATGTACCTTCCATAAAGCAATTTCATATAACAAATAGTATTTTAAGAAAAAGTAGTATAAGAACAGGAACAATCAACATAGCTGTCCAATGTCAAAGATGTCTGAAAATATGTGCAATATCTATCAATTGTTCACTCCATTCTCTTGGAATCAGCAAGGTGGGAGTGTCTATTCGTATGATTTTCGTTGTCTCTCAGTGACTGATTTCTATTTTATTGATCTTCTCTATTTTTAACCAATAGCAGATGATTCCATAATTACTGCTGTGTAACATAATTTGAAGACTGGAAGTGCTATTCTCCCTTCACTTTTACCTCTTTTTACCAGTTCATTGGTTAAAAAAATATTAACTTTTTTTATTTTTCTCAGAGAATTTTTACTATTTTTTTTTAGGTCTTTAACATGAAAAATATTAATCAACTTTGAAAGTAATGTCACTGTTTTGGCACATATTAATACTGTTTAGTCATGATCATTGAATATTCCTCCAGATATTTATATTTTTATCTTTTAAGGAGAATATTGTAATTGAAATTATCATAAAAGATTTTTATATCAAAATTGGTAGTTTATCCTCAGATATTTTATGTGCTTTGGAGTTATTTGAAAAGATACCATTTTTTGCTTCTTGAGTTTTGATATTACTTAGAAAAGTAGTAGATTTTTGTGAGTTTTTTAACATGAAGTGTTTTTTAAATTGTCTTAATATCTTAGTTGGTTCCCCAGGATTTAAGTAAACCCCTTACATTATCAGCACATGTAGATAGTTCTATAATCTCTTTACCTAAACATATGCCTTTAATTTTGGTCTCTTTCATGCTATCTATTGGTAATAATAATAATAATAATAATAATAATAATGAACACCTGTATCAAATAAAACTAAGAAGAATAAATATCCATCCTCAATTTTTATATTTAATAGGAAAGTTTCCTCATTGTATATGATATATGCTTTTCATTACAGATAGACATCCCATGATATTTAAAAAAAAACAAACTTCTGCTAATCTTTGGAGTTTTTAGTACACAGGAGGGCTGTACTCTGTCCAAGGTTTTTTCCATGTTTATTGAGATAAATCATATAATTTTGGACTTTTTTTATTTGTTTTTCAAACAATCATATTGCTTATTTTCTTAATGTTGAACTATCATTCCATCTCTAATATAAATTCAACTTGAACACAACAAATGATTTCTTGGGGAAATTCTTATGTATATTTCCCTGGTTAAGATATAAAAATTATATGTTTTTGTGAAATTTGAGAATAATTTGAGAATTAAGTATACTAATTGTTTCATAAAGCTTGAACATTTCCTGTGAATCCCTTAGGACCAGAGAGTTCCTTCCCCTAACATCTGCTGCTTTGGCAATTCCTTCTTATTTAATACCATTTATTTTTCTGAGATTGGATGATTTAAGATATTTATTGGATCATCTGTCAATTTGGCTACTTTTTGTTGTAGAAAATAACTTCCTATTTGTTCCTATTTGTTCTCAGCTTTTTAAACATGTAACTACAAATAATAGATTCAGAAAAAATCTATTCATTCTATTTCAAGATGATTTCATACTGTTATTTCAATTGATATTTTATTGATTTGATTTTCTACCATCTTCTCTTTAACCAGTTTGACTAAGAATTCAGCAGGTTTATTGGTATTCAAGAACAGATTTTAATTTTATTTATCATTTCTATCTTTTTTAAAATTTCCAATTCATTTCTCTTCTAATTATTCTTTCATCTTTTGTGGTTGTTTTATACTTCTTTGTTTGTGGCCTCTTGAACTTACAACGAATATTCAGTCAAACTTTCTCTTTCTTATTTCCTTAATGAATACTTATAGATATGTTTTCTACTGTGCAGACTATTTTAGACAATTCTAGTTTATTTGGCATTTATTCATCATTAAAATTTTCTTTCATATAAATAGTGTTTCTTTTATTTGTTCTTTGACTCATCCATTATTTAGAATTTCATTATGTAATTTTTATTTTGGCTTATGTCTTCTGTTTGAGATACCTCAACCAATTACCATTTTTGTCATTGTATTTTTGACTTCTGCATTTTTGCTTTTTTTTTTTTTCAGTTTTCTGAGAATTAATATGTATCAATTTTATTGACTGCTTGTTGTCCTTCATTCTTAAAGAGGTACAAAATGTCATCACTATGTTGGGCTCAAGGCATAGTTTGTCCTACTGTGTCTGTTCAGACCAAGATGAACTCCCTAAATTTTAGCATTTATGATATTTTATAAATCACAGAGCCTTGGTTGCAGAAAGGTTGGAAAGAGTTGAAGTGAGTAGAACCAAAAGAACACTATACACAGCAACAAGAAGATTATATGATGATCAATTTTTCTGGGATGTGATTTTTTTCAGAAATGAAATCATTCAAGTCAATTCCAATAGATTTGTGATGGAGAGAACCATTTGCATCCAGAGAGAGGACTGTGGGAACTGAATGTGGATTACCACATAGTCTTTTCACCTTTTTATTGTTTTTGCTTGCTTTTCATTTTTTTCTCATTTTTTCATTTTTGATCTGATTTTTTTTGTGCAACATGATAAATATAGGAATATGTATAGAAGAATTGTACATGTTTAGCATATAGTGGATTACTTACTGTCTAGGGGAGGGGCTGAGGGAAAGGAGAGAGAAAATTTTGGAACACAAGGTTTTGCAAGGCTGAATGTTGAAAATTATCTTCGCATGTATTTTAGAAAATAAAAGTGTTAGCACTTAAACAAAGAAGTAATGACATTACACAGTCAGTTGTGGCCAAATGACATGAACATTTTTTTGTTTTTTCTAAAGGACTTTAATCTATCAACACAAATATGAAAAAAGTTTTTAATCATAATTAAACATGTTAATTAAAGTAACTCTTAAGTTATACCTCCCTCTTTTCAGAATGTTAAAGATGAGTTAAAAAGAAAAGCACGTCATTGAGAGAAGCTGTGAGAAAATGGGCAAATGAAAAAAAAACTTTATGTTTAGCTATAAAATGAGGAGATATTCTGGAAATCATTTTAAAATTATATTCAATAACCTGGCACACCTTTTAAATAACAATGAAAGAGGGAGTAGTTAGATGGCATAGTGGATAGAGCACCAGCCCTGAAGTCAGGAGGACCGGAGTTTAAATAGGGCCTCAGACACAACACTTCCTCGCTGTGTGACCCTGGGCAAGTCACTTAACTTCAATTGCCTCAGCAAAAAAAAAAAATAACAATGAAAGAGAATAAGGAGCCATAGACTTTTTTTTTTTTTTTGTAGTGGCAGAAGACTGGAAACTCAAGTATTAACCATAATTTGTAAAATGGCTGTTCAAAAATGACATATGAGTATGTTATTATATATACATATTTTATTAAAAGAAATAATGGAAAGACTTGTTTAACAGAAACTTAGGAAGACTTGTATAATGTGATGCAGAGTGAAGTGGACAAAATGAAGGGCTGGATTTATATAATAGCATTATAAAGGAAAACAATTTTTGCCTGAAATGAGAACTCTGATCCTACATCTGCACTTCCAGAGGACTGATTATCATGCATGTATTTACCTCTTGACAGAAAGGTGATAAATCAAGATGGAGAAAGACATACATTTTGGGACATGGCAAAGTTTAAATTTTTTTATAACATATTTTTAGAAGGTCTTCATCTTATTTTTCTTTTCCAAAGAGAGCTGAGATTTTGGAAAATGACAGGTGATAAGAATAGGATAGGAAAAAAAAACAAAGAGAGAGAATAGAAAAATATAAATGCTGTCTCCTTCATTAGGCTGTGACCTTCTTGAAGACTGAAAATTTCTTTTACCTTTATTTGTAACCTCAGAACATAGCACAGTGCCTGACATAGATGTTTGTGGACAATTTGAAAACAGATGGTGTGTTGTTACCACTATCATTCTATATAGTTCTAGAGATAGTAGTTAATCAATGACAAGAAAAAAATGAGTCAATACAAGAAACCTCAAAAGCATTGCTTTTTTTTCAGATATGATTACTTAAAGTTGAGCCATAAAGTGTTAAATAAAAAAATTTAACATGAAGATTTTGTTAAATTGTAAGATATAAAACCAACCCAAGAAATCCGAGTAATTTTTTATGTTAACAACAAAGCTCATGAGAAAGAGATACAAAAGACTTTTTATTCATAATTAATATAGAATATATAAATTATCTGAGACTTTCTTTACCAAGACACAAAGGGGAACAAATGGACTTCAACACTAATTAAAGACAAGCTTTAATCATTTGAATAGTGATTTTGTTTGTAATTCTATTGGGAGAGGGAACTTCCAGGTGAGGAAATTCCATCTATTAATATACTAGGCCATCTCCTGTGCAATTGAAAGTCTTAAAAAAATTGACAGAGCATTGAGAGGCTAAAGGATGTGCTTAGAATTGGAGAACTAAGATGTGGTGGAATGAGATCTGAAAGAAGGTCTTGTTGGCTTCATGTCTGCTTTTTCTCAACTGCTTCCTACTGCTTATAAACTTCTCATGGTAAACCTTTCTAACAGAGCAAAAATATAAAACTAATGCTAAATATTAAAACCAATGAATTTATATGCTCTTTTCAATATCCAAAAATTACCAAATATTTCCTTATAGAATGAAGGGCATATGTATATCTAAATATATATAATTTATATATGTGTGTGTATATAGATTTATACATACATACATAAGTATACACACACATATCCAGGAATATACGTTATGCAAAAACAACAACAAACATTGTAAAGAAAAATGACTTTGAAAGTCTTAAATACTCTGAAAAATGCAGTGATCAAGTGATCAATATCTGCAGAAAACCTCCCAAAAAGCATGGACTCCAAGTCTTGACTGAGAAGTCATGGTTACCAGGAGTGTGTGTATGTGTGTGTGTATGTGTGTGTGTGTGCGCACGCGCGTGTGTGTGCATCCAACAGCTTCATAGAAATCCTGCTCAGGGTTTACCTCTTGGAATCAGAGTGAGAAAAGCAGAAAACTGGATTAAGATGTGAGGCTCAAAAGGGAAAAAAGAAGAATGCCTCATGTCTCAGCTCACATTCTTGGTTACCATTAGCCTAGAACTGAGGACAATGTCAAAGTCTCTGTAGACCCTTCCGCTGAAACTCATGGCCAATATATCGCTTTATATTGGCACTCTCCCTTTGTCTTGCTCTCACCTCCTTTAGAAGCTCAGGGAATCATTAGATTATTCCCAGGGATATGTATTGGTGCCAAGCTGATGAATACAGGAATAATTTCCAGAGTGCTTGAGAGTCATATGAATTAGGAAGAATTGGGCCTGCTCTATACTTTCCATAGAGGGTGGTATTCTCTCAACTGCCCCCTTGTACAGAAAAATCTTAGTAACCCCTGAGGGTCCCCAGAACTGGAGGGTCACATTGGTTCCTGAGGCCACCTCTAGGCTAGGTGAGGCTTCCATTGAAGGAAGGCTTGAGGAATACATCTGGAAAAACATAGTACAGAGATCCTCAAGATCACCTCCACAATTGCTATGAGCATGGGTGGATGGGGAACAAGACTGGAGAGGTCTGTGAAGAACTCCCTGACTATCAACTCCTGCTTCCATTGATTCTGATCATTCATTACCCAAAGTCTGTTTCCCTGAACAGAAGTATATATTAAACCTCAGGTATTTTTTGTAGTGTTATTTAGATATAGGAAGGTTATTTCTCCTTCTATTCTTGTCCCTTGAGCTTGGTGCAGTACCTGAGCTGGTCCAATTTTCCACTTATGCTCTTCACTTCCTAAGCATTACTCAGTTTTTGTCCCAATCTTTATTTTATGATGATACAATGAGCCTGGAAAGTATGTTCTCACAGGTTTTCTGGGCTGCCTCTAAATCCTACTTCCCATCCCTCTACTTTGTACCTTGGATACTTGAACCCACTCTCCCTTTACACCCAGATTTGTAAGACCTCATTGGGCTTAAACACCTGATAGAAAGCAATTTTCTTCCAGTAGATACAGCTGTAATTGCCACCAGCCTGGTCCATCATCTTCATTACCATCATCTTTCTTATCATTATCATTATCATCATCATCTTCTTTTTCATAATCAATACCACCACCACCACCACCACCACCACAAAGATCACCCTCATTGTTATAAAGGCTCAGAATTAGAGCTTTTATCATTAGAAAATTCTAGAATATGGCTGATGTCTTGAGCTTTGGCTGCATTTTTACTTCCTCTTCATTTCCTTATAAATACTTTGAAAGCCCTCTAGTAAAGAAACAAAAAAGAGGGCCCGAGTAAAGTTTTAGTCTCATGGAAGTTTGGCAGGTACAGGAACAAAGTATATATGGGACAGGGGAGGGACAGGGTAGTGAGTCTTGGACAAGGCGTTGTATCCAAGACTAAAAGAAGAGAGAGTCATGGAATCCAAATGGGACTAATTGGGCCTAATGCAGAGCCTTTCACTGCCTTATATATTAATTCATGCTGGAGGAAGGAGCAAAAACATCCTCCCATCACTTCCTTTTATGGAGGGCTGAAAATGGCCATCATCTCTTCATTTATCACCAGCTGTCATGCTAGGATTTTCTGCCACCATCATCTTGATCATGCTCAGGTTCAGGTACTCTCTGACACTGTCCTTTCCCCACCTTCTTCAATGTCTTCTTGCTTATCATCTTCTCCATTAGATTGTAAGTGCCTAGAGGCCAGAACGGTTTTTCATTTTTCTTAGTTCCCTCATTAGGGCTTATCATTTAGGACCTCAATAAATATTCATTATATCATATTGTATCATTTATTGATTCATCCATTCAACAAATGCTTATCATATTCACTATGTGCAAAGCATGTTCAAGCTGTTGATGCAAAAATAAAGCTGAAAAACTTAATCCCTTGCTTCAAAGAGATTACATTATTTCAAAGAAATTACATTGTGGATATACAGCTACAAGATGTATATAATGAGCAAATACTAAGTTAACAAAAGTTACATAGTCATTTCAAGGGAGGGAAGATGTCAAGAATTGAGGGAGGTGGCAGTAGTACCAGCCAGGGTCAGGGAAGGATTTCGCACCTGAGAAGTTTATCAAAGAAAGCTAATGATTCTAGAGGCCAAAACAGAGGAGGAATGGTAATCCAGACAGGAGGCAGGGGCACATACTTGAGGAGGTATCATTTCCACAGAAACTCAAGCATTAAGTAGTCTTCCTTCCTTTTTTGCATCTAGGTTCCTGACCCGGCTGTTCAAGCTTTAGGGTCATTTTGGGGCCTCTGCCCTTGGTCCTCCTCCAGGTCTTCCATTCCTTACTTAGGATGAACCCTAGGATTATAAGGACTAGTGTGGCCAGGCCAATGAGTATGACATTCCCCACAGTATAATCCTTTTGGGCAGAATCTGAGGAAGAAAAGATCAGAGGCAGTCATTGATGCAAGAATGGAACTTTTTGATTTAAGAAGTCTTTGAAATGTCCCAGATCCTAGCTTGCTCCATTCTTTTTTCCTGTTAGCTGAGAGTTCCGCACAACTCACTTGAATTCAGCTCTGACATCTTGGTTTGGGACAGGATCACACTGGAGAAAAATTCTGAGATTGACTTTCTTGCTACTAACCTCCACATTCACATGAGGAAGATTCCTCATCTCTTGTACTTTCCTCCCTTTTCTCTGATCCTGTATACTGGGGAACATGGAACTTCATACCTCTTACTTTTATTACTTCTCTAGAGCAAATGCCATCCCTGAGATCGAGGGGGAATGGAGTGCAGAAGTATACAGTGAGGACATCTGGGACATGGTGAGACAGGGAAAGAAGAGATAGGTCAATATGTCAAAAGAATATGAAAGGTCAGTGTAACTGGAGGGTGGGAAAGGAGTCAACAGGATGGTGAAAGCATGACCTCAGAGGAGACTTGGATTAAAAGAGTGAGTGGGATGACTTCTGAAATGAAGGACAAAATCTGTGCAAGTGGAGTTGTTGAGGAAAAGGGGACTGAGTAGTGATAGTTGAAACTGCTGGAATGTCAGGAGGGTGCATCTTCCTTTGGGCAAGACACCTAGGGCATGGTGATCTTTCATGAATAGGAGAGCTAATTCTGAATTCTGAAACTTATGAAACTTGCAATATCTAAAGGTCCTGATTGGCCTCAGCATTCCCTGAGGTGAGCAGCATGGATATTTTCTTTGAGATGAACCTCCCAGTACCAGAAAGACCTTCACCTTTCTCTGTGGCCCACTCATGGCCTTGTGCTCCAAAGTGGTTCAGTAGATGAAGATATCTATGGATTCAAGGGATTGGAAGGATTAGTTAATGTGAACAGACGATGAACAAATTGTGTGAATTTCCATCTAAGGTGATAGAAACCATACTGAAATCCAAGCAAAAAATAATCCCATCAAAATGAAGACAAAGTTGAAAATTGTCAGGTAAGTATAGATATAGATTGAAGAAACTATTGAAAGCTCACCTTGAGAATTAATTCTCTTCAGACACTATATGTAGGCTATTTGTTTTATGTGGCAACAGCTGTTGCACAGGGTTGGAGGTGAAATATATGTCCTTGTGGAGAAGTTCATGATACCTGCTGACTGTGAACTCTGAGAGGTTTCTGAGCTAGGAAATAGGTTCTCCCATCACATCCTCTGTTTACACTTCTTTTAGAAGACTTCTCCAGGAAAACAGATGCTAAACTCCTTCATTGCCCATAAATTGTGGGGATGTTAGTATAACCCTAATCTCTAATGCTTCCATGTTGCCATGTTGTCAAAGGTGTGCAGTTGTCTCCTCTGTGACTAACCTGTCCTGATTCAGGCTCTCATCATCGAGCAGCTAATTACAGCAAAAACCTTTCTGAATCTGACCTATCTACTCCATGACTCCCCATACTTAGTGTTCCCTTTATTAACCTGCCAAAGCACAGGGCTCTGACTGTATCTTTACTCTACTCAATAAACTCTTGTGCATCCCTCCTACTCCCAGGATTGGAAAGAAAAGTCCCTGTTTAGTATCTACAACTCTTGACCAGCTGTTCCTTTCTTCGCTTTGGTCTCTTCTACTATTTTACTGTCCTGCTTTAACTCTCCCATTTATCCTCACTGATCTCTGGGAGGATGCTCCCAGATGCTGCTCCAATTTCTGAATCTATATATTATCAGTGGCTGGAATACCCTGTCCATTTACCTCCTCTGGTCTTTCTCACAATGTGCCTAAGATCCATTTTTGGTATTCCCTGTTATGCTAGTGTCTCCTCTCTGAAATGACCACTCCTCCACCATATTTATATCTTTTAAGCACATGTATTTTCACATGTTCTCTCCTCCATTAGAGTGTGACCTTCTGGAGAGATAAGACTGGCTTTTGCATTTCTTTTCATCCAGAGGAATTAGTCCAGTGAATAGAAAACAAGTGCTTAATAAATGCTTAGACATTGATGATAATGCAATGCACCATGAGACATTGGTACAATTCCTGCTCAGAGAAAATTTATCTTTTAGAGTGGGAGTGAGATGAACAGAAACTAGGATAAAGATGTGTGAGTCAAAGGGAAATAAGGGGGAATACCTTGTCTCAGCTCATACACTTGGTCCCTATTTTCCTGGAACTGAGGACAATATCAAGGTCTCTTGAGACTCATACACTGGGGTGGAGGGAGGGGGTGGAGCCAGGATGATAGAGATTAGACACTCCTCTAACTGACCTCCTTGGGATTTCCATCAAATCAACAGTAGATTAAGAATCCGAACTGGTTTGGCAGTGGCAGAGCCCACAAATATTTGAAGTATAACAAATTTCCAAGAGAAGATACTTTGGAAGAACTTCAGAACAGATCTCTTTCAGTCAGGTAGGCTGCCAAGCTCAGATCACAGTACAGGGAGTCTGGGGCAAGGAGTTAGGTGGGGAGCTAGAACTTTGTGGCATCTGCACACTGAGAAATCTACTATGAAGCTTTAAGGCTACTCTGTCCTGATTGCAAGGTGATGGTTTAGCAGATTTGCTGTGAGACATCCAAAAGCAAATACAAAAGGTAAATTCTAGGCCACTGAGCCCTGGAAGAACATGGTACCTGGCTACAATTATGCTCAGCACCAGAAGCTAGTTAGCAGAACTGCTCCAGGGCAAGCTAAAATGGCTATTGCCCCTTTGCTTTAAGAGTAGACTTAAACTCTTAAAAATGAGCATAAAACCAAAAAGAACTCTGACCACAGACAGCTTTTATTAAAGAGAGAACAACAGACCTCAAATCTTGAGTTTCTTAAAGGCAAATAAGTTCCAGATGAATCCCTGAAGGGTGATATAAGCTGGTCCCCATTTCACAAGGCTCTCATGGAAGAATTCAAAAAGGATTTTAAAAGAGAGTTAGAATAAAAATGGTGAAGGAAATGAGATCTTTGCAACAGGGTATGAAAAAGGAAAAACAGAAATTATCTGAAGAAAATCCCTTAAAAATAGATATGATGAAATGGGAAAAGCATATAATAAATTACAAAATATATTTAATAAAATGGAAAAGGCAAATTACTCATTATAAAATAGACTTCATGAAATTGACAAAGCATATAACTCCTTACAAAATAAATGTGAAAAAGAAACCAATTCACTGAAAAACAGAATCTGTGAAATGGAAAAAACGCCATGAAGAAAATAACTTATTTTAAAATTCAATGGCCAAATACAAAAGAAGCTAAAAAAAACTCAAGAAAATAATACACTAAAAATCAGAAATGAACAAATGGAAGTGAATGACTCAATGAGACTTCAATTATCAGTCAAACCAAACCAAAAAAGTGAAAAAAAAGAAGAAAAAATGAAATACCTTACTGGAAAAATGACTGACCTGGGAAATATATCTAGGATGACAATCTAAGGATTATTGGACTTCCTGAATGCCATGATGGAAAAAAGAGCCTAGACATCATCTTTCAGGAAATCATCAGGAAAACTGCCCTGATGTCCTAGAACCAAAAGGTAAAGGGCCATTGAAAGAATTCATCAATCACCTCCCAAAAGACACCCCAAAATAAAAACCCCAAGGAATATTGTAGCCAAAATTTAGAATTATTGGATAAAGAAAAACATATAACAGCCAGAATCCAAAGACTGAGGAACTATGATCAAGATTACTTAGAACTTAACAGCTTCCACGTTAAAAGAGAGAAGGGCCTGGAATTTGACATTCTGAAAAGCAAAGAAACTCAGATTGCAGCCAAGAATCAAGTATCCAGCTAAACATAGCATTATCTTTCAGGGAAGAAGATAGACATTGAATGATACAGGTGAATTTCATCTATTTCTGATGAAAAGGCCAGAGTTGAACAAAAATTGATCTCCAAATACAGAACTCAAGAGAAGCATAAAAAGATAAAAAAGAAAGAACACTTGAAGACTGCATCTCTATTATGGGTATACTTAGAGAGTGAGGTATAATTTGATTTCATTGTGATAATATGAAAAAGAAACTAGAGATGGAAAGAGGATTGTACTAGAATAAAGAATAAAATGGAGGTAAAAGGAGGGAAATTACATCTCATGAAGAGGCAAAGAAGACCTATAATAACAGGGAAAGAAGGGAGGAGGATAAACATTGTGTGAATCTTACTTTCGTCAAATTTGATTCAAAGAGAGAATATCAGACATATTTGATTTCAAAAAGAAACTTTTCTCACCTTATAGGGAAGTAGGAGGGGAGAGGAGAAAGAAAAGGGGAAGGCTAATAGAAAGGAAAACAGAAGTAGTAGAGGGAAGGTACACTGCATTTCCAGGTCAGACCAAGGCCATGCTTTTATTTCCTTATAGGGGCTAAGGAATAGAATGGTTATTAGCATCTTCTTAATTTGTTCCTCTCACCTCTTACTAGAAGCTCCAGGGTATCACTAGGTTGTTTCCACAGACTTCTACTGATGCGAAGCTGGTAACTGCAGCTGTAATTGCCAGAGTCCTTGGGGGTGACATGAGTCAGGAAGAATTGGGCTTGATCTTCATGGGTTTCCATGCTGGGCAGGATTCTCTCAACTCCTCCTTGTACATAACAAACTTAGTAGCCCATGAGGGTCCCCAGCATATAAGAGTCACATTGGTCCCAGAGACCACCTCTAGGCCATGCCAGGCCGAGAGAGAGGGTTTGGGGAGTGCACCTGGAAAAACAAATAGAGGCCAGAGATCCTCAAGGTTCTTCCACAGTTGTAAGGGGGTGGTGGTGGTGGAAAGGAGCAAAGTTGAAAAAGTCTCTGAAGAATTATCTGATAATCAACTCCCACTTCCATTGAATGTGACCACTCACTGTCCTAATTCTGTTTCCCTGAACAAGGTTTAAATATCAGATGTTCTTTGGTGCTATCTAGGAACAGAAAGTCTTATGTTTTTACCTTAGTGTGGTACCTGAGCTGGTCCATCCTTCCACCTTTGCTTTCTTCTTCCTAAGGGACACTTGTCCTTGTCCCAACACTTACATCATGTTGATAAAATGAGCCTGAAAAATATTCCTAACTTCCATACCTCTATTTTATGCCTTGGGAACAGGAACACACCCTTACCTGTCACCCAGATCTCTAGGACCTCACTGGGCTCAGACACCTGGTTTGGAGCCATCCTACTATAATAGACACAGGTGTAATTGCCAGCATCCTGGGTGCTCACAGAGAAGAAGGAAAAGGTAGCTGAGGTGCCAGTTGGGCTCTGGTTCTGCAGGGGCTGAGGGCTGCCCACCTTCAGCAGAGTGAATGTCGCTCTCCTGAGTGCTGACCAAGGGGCTGCCTGCACAGAAGAGTCACTTGCTTCCCAGGCTCCACCACCAGGCCTGGGAGGGCTGAGAGGGAAGGCTTGGGCAGAGATCCTGAGAGGAGAACAAGGTGAGGAGGAAGAGGAGGGTGGAGGTTAGGACACCTAGGTCAAATTCCTGTTCTGTTTCCCAGTTCCCCTGTCAACATGATTCATTCTCTGCTTGTTCAAGTCTCAGTTTGGTTGTTCAATTGTTTTTCAATCATGTCCAATTGTTAGGACCCAATTTAAAGTTTTCTTGGCAAAGACACTGAAGTCCTTTGGCATTTTCTTCTCTAAATCATGTTACAAATGAGGAAACTGAGACCAATAGATGTGTTGGATGATGTGTTCTGGGTCACATAGGTTGTAATGGTATAGAGGTCAGATTTGAATTCAGGAAGATGAGTCTTCCAAATTTCACTGGAGGGACCTCATCCAGTCTATGATCTCATGCATCTGATGACTAATGGGCAGGGAGATCATGGTCTCTTCCTTATCATTGGGGCCACCACATTCAAGGTCAGGGCTGAGCCTAAATCCAGAGCTCAGATCAGGGTCCAGGAGAGAAGAAGGCTTGTCTCTGGACTCTGTTACTCACTTCTCGAGTAACTCTGGACAAGTCCTTTTCTCTCTCAGGGGCTCATCTGATCATTAGTAATAGGAGGGTTTGGCCCCTCTCAACTCTAGGTTTCTGTGCCTCTTCTAACTCCTAACTCAGACCACACCATTAGTTTTTACCCAAGATCACAACAGAAATATCTCATGTCTTACAAGATCCCTGAGTCAGGGCTGGCCCCAGAACAGATCAGATTGTGTAAGTCCCCTGCCCTTGGCTCTGTGAGACCTCTGTCTGGGCAGAGAGCAGAGGGGTCACACTCAGAATTATTCTGGGGTCCTTATACCCCTCACCTGTCACCACCAGCTCCAGGGCCTCACTGGTCACTGATTGTATACCAGAAGCTGTCCTGTCCTTGTAAATACATCTATAGCTCCCAGTGTCCTCAGGTCTGACAGAAGGGAGGGAGAAGTCAGTCCAGAGATCTTCTGAGGTCTGGTTCTGTAAGGGCTCCCGGATCCCAGCTTTCCACAGAGTGAAAATCACCTCTTTAGGAGAAGCCAGTCTGGGCCTTGAGCACCAGAGAGTGATGTTGGTCCCTGGGGCCACCACAAAGCTTGGCTCGGCCCACAGAGTGGGTCTGGGTAGTTGTCCTGAGAAGAAAGGAGTACCTGAAGTCAATGTCAGATGTCATTTCTAAACCCCTCTGCTAACCCCCTGAGAGGACCAGCAGAAATCTTGTTTCTGGTCTCACTCCCTTAGGTTCTGTCTGAGTGGAGAACACCCCCATTATCCTGGAGCCTAAACTGAGATAGTCCAGAGGTTCCTTCTAGCCCTGCTCCAACCATCCCATTAGAATTCCTTGGATCTTATGCTGTCCCTCTAGCATTGTGGACCTCTTTGTGTGGACATGGAATGGATGCTTAGGGATTCCCATGACTAATCACCAAGCACAGTCAGCTCCATAGCTGGGCTAAGATGGGATGCTCTGTGTGGGGGTGTCTTCTTGTAGTAAATACAGCTGTAGCTCCTAGTGTCCTCGCTCCTCACAGATGGAAGTGAAAATTTAGTCGTGGGCCCTGCAGGGATCTGTAGCAGTAAGGGCTCCAGGCTCTTTGCATCCAGTAGGGCAAAACTGTAGTCCTGAGTGGGAGACTGTTGGAAATTTGGCACCAGATGGTCACTGTTTTTCCTGGAAATATCGAGGGTCCAGGTGAGACTCCAATATTGGGTTTGGGGAGGACTCCTGGTAAAGGATGAAAAAAGAAAGTTAATGGTGTGATCTCCTCAAAACCATCCAATCATTCTATGAAACAGAGTCAAGCAGGGAAAGGGTGGGCCAAGGGTGCTTGATCAGGGCCATTTGTACAGTTGTAGGCCTGTTTAAGACTCAGTATGTGGGCTTCTTGGTCACCTTGAGAATGATATTCTAGGCCCAGGGAAGCTATGAAAATACAGAGCAATGGAAGAGAAGCAACAAGGGGGGAGCTGATCACCCTTTTACACCTGCCCCTTTTCTTAGTCCCTTCAAGAGGCCCAACTCTGACCCTACAGCCAGGCCAGGAGGACCAAGAAAGGACTTTAATACAACATCACTAGCAAATCCAGACCTTTTTCTTGCATTTTAACTCCATAACTATGGGATAGGCAGATCTCTAGATTCCCCAGCCTCAATTTCCCACACTGTGGCAGGTCCTTGCCTTATCACCCATTGTACACACTGCAATGAAACTAGAGCAGGAGCTGCTAGAGGAGAATGGGGGATCCCTCTGAGCTCTGCTTTTCCTGCCCTCATTCTTCATCTATCAACTATTTCCTGCTTGGTGAAGGGTGAGCCCCAAAGATTTAGGGAAGGGGTCACTATTGCTACCTGAAGACAGTTACTCTCCCAAGGATCAGAGTTTTTAGCTCAAACAATCCCATTAGACCTTAGATTAGAAGGGGGGAACTGAGTTCCAGAAGGCCAGGATTTTCCCACAATCACCCTACCAGCATCTAGAGAGACAGGTCTGTGAATGTCATTTCACAGCCTCTAAATCTGAGGCTCCTTCTCCCTTCATCAGGCTATCTTCTATCACAGACCAGATCGACAGTAGCTTGGGGTGCTGAGAAAGGCTCAATGCTAGAGTGGACCCATGAGAGAGGTAGATACGGGTGCTGGGAAGGGCCAGGACATTGCTACTGATGCCAGCTGGGACAGAATCCTGGGGCAGCCAGGGTCTGAGCTGGGCTTTAAGCAAGTATAGGAAAGTGATGGATGAAGGTGAGAAGGCATTACAGGCAGGGAAAACAGGATGAGCAAAGGCAGAGAGGTGGGGCATGATGGGGGTTGGGAAAAGCATTTGTTTGGGCTAATGGGAGTGTAGGGAGGACAGAAGGGAACACTGGGACACAGAAAGGGGCAGGTGGGATATTGGTGGTGGGAGCATAAAGAAGCAAGGAAAAGTTCATCTAGGGAAAGTTTTCTCTGTAAAATCTGGGTGCCCCGGCTCCCAAAGGCGGCTGAGGAAGGAGCATCCTGGCTTATATGGCTGAGTCACCAAGGGGTCCTTTTATGATTTTGCAGATATGGGGAGGTCCCTGGGTTTGCAGCTAGGAGACATGGGTCTTAATCCTGTCTCTGACACTTAAAATACCACTGATCTGCTCGAGTCACCTTACCTCCTTTTCAGGCCTTAGTTTCTCCATCTCTAAAAGAAAAATCTTCACATGTGAGTTCTCCTCCTGGCAGAATTATTGAGGGGAAATATCTCAAAACTTTATAATCTTAAACTCTGAGTGCGTGAGGCCGGTGGTCTCAGATTCTAGGGAGGTGGTTTGTGAGAGGAAAGCGTTAATAAAGATTGACGGTTTTTCCTTTTACTCATAGACTCTCTAGAGACGGATCTGGGGCTCTTCTCCCAGGCCTGGCCTCCCTCCCCAAAGGATGGTTTGATACCTGCATCCCTCACCTGTCATCACCATCAGGGCCAGGGGCTCACTGTACTCTGACCACAAGGGCCCCTTTCCAGAGCGGCACCTGTAGCTTCTGGCATCTCTCCAGTCATCTACTTTCCTGAGCACAAAGTCTGCCTGTGACCACGAGTCATTTCTTTCCTCTCTGAGCTCTCCATCCATCCAGAGCTGGAATCTGTCACTCCCCAGTCGGCTCTGGCACCTGAGGGTCACATTTGCTCCCTTGGGGACCACAGGACTTGGGAGAGCCCAGAGAGTGGGTCTTGGGAGGATTTCTGAAGAGGAAACATTTGATTTTTAGGGATGTCTCTGGAGCCAATGTTTCTCCTCCACATCCTGAAGTCCCCCCCTTTCATCACCCCATCCATTCCTGGCAATGTTGCCTATTTTCCTCCCTGCTTATCCTGGAAGTGGATTTCTGGGTTGATTTGAGACAAAGACAGAAAAGAGAACATTTTGCTTTTGGGGGCAGGACTCACCCATCTGTGCCCTAACCTCCCAGTGTAGACACAGCCCTGTAAGAGAAGACCAAGTTACAGATGGCTCCCCTCCAGCCCATGCCAACTTCATCTCCAGTTCTTGCCAAAACCCCTGATCCTCTAATTCCACTTTGATCAAAATATGAAGGGGGATCCCTGTGAGCAGAGACTGGGTCCTGCTTTTCCCCCAATGATTCTGTCTCCTCTTTAGGTTTCCTCCCTGTCCTTCTGACAGTCAGCCAAGGGTCTTGGCACAATGTCCTTCGGTCTTGGCACAATGTCCTTCCCTCATCAGGTTTAACCTTGGAGACTCACCAATGGAGAGCAGGAAAGTGAGTGTGGAGTCCATGGTGAGTCTTCAGCTCTGTCCCAGTCTCAACTCTGCAATGGACCAAAAGTTGTAGTACTGGAGCCTGGCTCAGGATGTGGTGGCCAGCCCTTCTACCTCAGGCCTCCTAAACCCTGGCCCCACAGTTTCCGCTTTCATACTGATGAGGCTTATTTTTGCATTAAAATAAATGGAACCTGGAAAGACTGTGGACTATGATATTTCATGTTAAAAGACAATTGAAGGTGATCTAGTGTTTCCATAAATCTTTCCCACTTCTGTGAAAGACCCAACATTGGCCACAAAAAGCCTGAACCTGAAATCACTAAGATTGAGCACAAATGCCTAACACCATAGTACTAGAAGATTGACTTTATATCCTTCACTTGGGTGGTGGGTGAGTACTCAACAACAAAACAGTCGATTGTCTGGGCTGTCTTGTACTTCATCATTCAATATTTTCCTGGCCCAGAGTCCCATGAGATAGGTAATATCCCATATAAACACAGCTCGAACTCAATGACCATTTATCAAGTTTCTACTTTCTTGCCTTAATTATTGGAAATGTATAGAGAAAAAAAGAAATAGAACAATCCTTAGGGATCTTCTACTCTACTGGTGAGAAAAAACATTTATGCTTTATGATTTTGCAAGTTAAGTCAAATCTCTCAGATAAATGGAAGTTTATTAATGACAGAAAAGGTCTTGAAAGGGCACCAAGAAAATGTCAAGGATAAAGTGCTGGGACACAAGAGGCACTGAAGTTAAAGTAATTAAACATAGTGGAAAAGTATCTGGTAACCAAATAGTTTTGACCTCGGCAGTACATGGCTCAGAATACTAAGTAAGACATTCAGTTCAGTAAAAAGTAAGATTGGTAAATTTTCATTTAAAATTTGGAAAACAGGGAAAAGCACACATTTGTGATTGTAGATTAGATGGTCACTGGTCCGGTCTGATGCACAATCAATATTAATCATTCACTAGACTCTCTTATCTTCTGGGAATTTAAAAACAGAAAGATTTTCAAAGAGCTTCCACTCTCAGTTTAGATAGGATGTACATGGGATATATTTATGCAGAATAGATACATATAGGGTCAATATAAAGTAAATATATATCTGTGGGTAGATAGGTATTTGTCTGAGGAGTAAGTTACCACTGGATACTCTATTAGGAAAGATTTCATCTTCATGATTGTATATAAGCAGATTCTTCAATGAATGGAGGGTCCCTGTGAAACAAATTTTGGGGGAGAGGGCATTACAGATGGTCCAAACAAAAATATATCTCTATATAGATACAGATCTATGTGTATACATACACACATATCACAGTATACTGAAAATTTTAGAGTCAATTTTTCATCTAACCACCTGGTGGTTTTAGTGAATGGAAAGCTTGAGGTGAGACTGATGTGGTAAGACAACAGTTCCAAACATTGCTGAGATTGTGACCTTCATTTGAAGAAGATACGTTGCAAACTTAGGCTGTGATCATGCTGCTGTTGCTGCCTATTGTATTTAATCAGTGGGGAATGTGATCTTATAGGAAGAATTTGGAAAAATGTGGGGAACTCTCAAGTAGGGTGATCTGAATGATCCTTGATCATAGATCTCCTGACAAAAAGGAAGTCATTTGTGATTTATTCCAATTTTCTCATGTTATAGATGAGAAAACTGTATACAGGAAATTTTAGTGACATATTCACTGTTAAAAAAAATGAAAGACCATTTCCTGTGAGCACTGATAAGAGAAGTGAGATACAATTAGCCATAGCCAATAAAGTACAGGAAAAATGACTGAGATCTTTATTTTAAAAATAGATTTTCATTAATCTTTTTAGGTTTTTGCATTCTCTTAATTTCTTCCAGTATACCTTTAGCAGTTCTCCTTCAAAAAATATCTTCTAATAAAACTAATGATATTTTCAAGGGAAAAAGAGAAAAATGATCAGGAAGAGTATCAAATCCAGTCAATACTTTTACAGAAGCTTGAAAATATGTGCAATGTATCAAACTCATGAAGTTCCCCTTTGCAGAGGAGTGGGCTGTGAGTGTCATTTCATTTTTTACCTTAATATTTTTTGACTGGAATAATTTGGAAAAGGAGGAAGGGACTCAGGATTAAACTTATTGAGGAAGATTAATGCTTTGTTGATTAGTAAAGAAGGATAACCAGTTTCGATTGAGAAATCATTTGGATATTATAAATCTCAGAGGAGAAGATGATTTTAAAAGTGAAAAAATGATAGAAAGGAATATGCCAAGTCTGTAAATATGACTAGAGAATTTAAGAGACCTAACTAGTGCAGTGTAATTTGGAGAAAGATAATTCTACTACCATTGTTCTTGAGTCCCCATCAGTGTATCTCCATGCTATCAAATGAATTCAAATACTCTGGAAAAATTAACTTTGTGGAAAATGTATGTGTTCAAGTAAAAGAGTACTAATATTTGGAATAAAATATCACCAAACCCCATGTATCTTTGAAAAACCCTCTCATTTATATACACAGGGTTCAATGGAAAGTAGATTTAAGATTATAGAGCCCTTATCCAAAAAGATCCAAAACAGTTGCCAGATACATATGATTTTTCTTCCTGGATCCTTGAAGAGACCTGATGTTCCCCTTTCTCAGTGCGTCTTGGCTAGTCATGGCTTAGTGATGATCACATGCACTTATCATCATGATCACTGTTGTTCCCAGAACACTTGCAGAATGAGAATAAAAATTTCCAAATTTAGCATTACGGATCAAGAGTAAGCAACAGAGATATTATATTTTCTGCATTTATTTATTTACTATTTCTCATTATGTTCTAAGACAAAATTTTTTCTCATTTAAATTTTTTTTTTTGCTGAGGCAATTGGGGTTAAGTGACTTGCCCAGAGTCACACAGGTAGGAAGTGTTAAGTGTGTGAGGTTAGATTTGAATTCAGGTCCTCATGATTTCAGGGCTGGTGCTCTATTCACCATGCCATCTAGCTGCCTCTTCTCATTTATTTAAATTTTTTTTTTGAGTTTTAGATTCTCTTCTTTATCCTCACTCACAATTAAGAAACCACAAGGGAAATTATGCAAAACATTTCTACCAAAGTCAAGTTGTAGAAGAAAACAGAAATTCCCCACCCTAGGCAAAATAAAAAATCATCTAGAAAAATTACATTTTAAAAAAAGAAAGAAAGAGAGAGAGAAAGAGAAATGTTTCAATATGTATTCAGACATCATCAGTTTCTTCTTCAGGTATGGATAGGATTTTTCACAAATTCTTCAGGTAATCATGGATTGCTGTAAATAGCAAAGTCAATTACAACTGGTCATCCCACAACATTGCTAGAAATATTACTAAATGATAAAGAGGATGAAAAAAGTTTGTTATATTTAAAAAAAAACCAGGAAATAACATTTGATGTAATGAAAAAAATGAAGTTGAAAGTCAGCAGAAGAGTGGGTCACACCCTAATTACTTATCTGAAGAAGAAAGAGAGAGGAAAAATTAAATAATTAGATAAAATAAAGAAAAGAAAAGTAAACTTAAAATTTTAAAACCAGGACAAGATGTTACTATCTGTTAATTTCACTAGGGTAGCTATTGAAGATGAAGTGAACTGATTAACAGTGGAATGTATTCAAATAGATTAAGGAAAAAATGAAATATATAAGGCCTTTCTTTTTTATTGAAGGTTTTTATTTTCAAAACTTATGCAAGAATAATTTTTCAACAGTGATACTTGCAAAACCTTGTGTTTCAAATTTCCTTCTCTTCCCCCAGCCCCTTCTCTAGAAGACAAGTAATTCAATATATGTTAAAAACATGTTAAGATATATATTAAATCCAGTATTATGCATACATATTTATATAATTATCTTGCTGTACAAGAATAACATATTCCTGCTTTATAACATAGTTTTAAGTCTGGTACAGCTGGGTCCCATTTATTTGCATTTTTAAAATTAATTCCCTTGACATTCTTAACCTTTTGTTTTTCCAGATGAACTTTGTTATTTCTGGATCTATAAAATAATTTTTTTAAAATTAAAATTTTTTTAAATTTTTCTTTCTTTCTTTCTTTCTTTTTTTTTTTTAATAACTTTTTATTGACAGAACCCATGCCAGGGTAATTTTTTACAGCATTATTCCTTGCACTCACTTCTGTTCCGATTTTTCCCTCCCTCCCTCCACCCCCTTCCCCAGATGGCAAGCAGTCCTTTACATGTTAAATAGATTACAGTATATCCTAGATACAATATATGTGTGCAGAACCAAACAGTTCTCTTGTTGCACAGGGAGAATTGGATTCAGAAGGGAAGAAAAACAAAAATGCAAGCAGTTTATTTTCATTTCCCAGTGTTCTTTCTTTGGGTGTATCTTCTGTCCATCCTTGATCAATTGAAACTGAATTAGCACTCTTTATCGAAGAGATCCACTTCCATCAGAATACATTCTCAAATAGTATCGTTGTTGAGGTATATAATGATCTCCTGGTTCTGCTCATTTCACTCAGCATCAGTTCATGTAAGTCTCGCCAATCCTCTCTGTATTCATCCTGCTGGTTATTTCTTTCAGAACAATAATATTCCATAACATTCATATACCACACTTTACCCAGCCATTCTCTAATTGATGGGCATCCATTCATTTTCCAGTTTCTAGCCACTACAAACAGGGCTGCCACAAACATTTTGGCACATACAGGTCCCTTTCCCTTCTTTATTATCTCTTTGGGGTATAAGCCCAGTAGAAACACTGATGAATCAAAGGGTATGCACAGTTTGATAACTTTTTGAGCATAGTTCCAAATTGCTCTCCAGAATGGCTGGATGTGTTCACAATTCCACCAACAATGTATCAGTGTCCCTGTTTTCCCATATCCCCTCCAACATTCCACATTATCTTTCCCTATCATTCTAGCCAATCTGACAGGTGTGTAGTGGTATCTCAAAGTTGTCTTAATTTGCATTTCTCTGATTAATAATGATTTGGAGCATATTTTCATATGTCTATAAATAGTTTTAATTTCTTTATCTGAGAATTGTCTGTTCATATCCTTTGATGTAAAATAATTTCTTGAAAGTTTAATTGGTATGGCACTGAACAAGTAGGTGAATTTAGGCAATATTCTCATTTTTATTATATTTTATCAAACTTCCCATGAGCACATGATACTTTTCCAATTGATTAGATCTGACTTTATTGGTGTAGAAAGTTTTCTGTAGTTGTACTCATATAGCTCTTGATGATGCCTTAGCAGATAGATTCCCAAATATTTCATACTATTAACTGTTATTTTAAATGGAATTTCTCTTTAAACCTCTTGTTGTTGGACTTTGTTGATAATATATAAAATGCTGATATTTATGTGGATTTATTTTGTATCCTGCAACTTTGCTAAAAGTGTGAATTTTTTCTAGTAGTTTTCTAGTGTATTCTCTAGGTTCTCTAAGTATATTATCATATCATTTGCAAAGAGTGATAATTTGGTTTCCTCATTACCTATTCTAATTCCTTTAATCTCTTTTTCTTCTCATTGCCCAAGCTAACTTTTCTAAAAAAATACTGTGATGGGGTAATAAAATGGTGATGGGAACAACCTTGTTTCATGCCTGATTTTATTGGGAATAGTTCTAGTTTGTCCCCATTACATATGATTGTTGATGGTTTTAAATAGATGCTAATAATCACTTTAAGGAACAGTCCATTTATTCCTATATACTTTACTTTTTTAAAAATAGGAATAAGTGTTGGATTTTGTCAAATGCATTTTCTGCATCTTCTGAGATAAAAACATGATTTTTGTTAGATTGTTTATTGATACAGAAAATTATGCTAATAATTTCCTTAATCATTCCTGGTATAAATCCTACTTAGTCATGGTATGTTATCCTGGGGATGACTTTCTATTATCTCTTTGCTAATATTTTATTTAATATTTTTGCATCAATGTTCATTAGGGAAATTGTTCTCTTTCTCTCTATATTTTTAATTTTCACCCTATCTTATTTAGGTATTAGCACCATATCTGTGCCATAAAAGGAATTTGGTATGACTCCTTTCCCTATTTTTTATAATAGTTTGCATAGTATTGGAATTAATTGTTTTTTAATTGTTTGGTAGAATTCACATGCAAACTGACCCTGGAGGTGTTTTTTTTAGGAGTTGGTTAATAACTTGTTTTGTTTCCTTTTCTAAAACGGGACTATTTGGTAATTTATTTCCTCTTCTGTTAATCTGGGCAATCTATAATTTTGCAGGTATTCCTCCATTTCACTTAGATTATCAAATTTATTGGCATATAGTTGGACAAAATAACTCCTAATTATTTCTCTAATTTCCTCTTCATTGTTGAAAAGTTTTCATTTTTCATTTTTGATACAATTAGATTTTCTTCTTTTCTTTTTCTGACCAAAATAAGTAAAGGTTTATCTATTTTGTTGGTTTTTTCATAAAACTAACTCTTAGTTTTATTTATTAATTCAATAGTTTTTTTTACTTTTAATTTTATTAATCTCCCATATACTATAGTGTAGAGGTCAGAACTTTGGAGAAGTATATTTGAAATAAGGAGTTAACTCAGTGGAACTGATGATTGTAATCTAATTCACATTCTCTAGTTCATAGTTGTCTAGCACTTAGCATGATGATGTAATGGTTCTCTAAGTTCACACATAAATAGTATGCTGTAGTGATGTAATTACAATAAGTTATATAAAGGCTAACAAGGACTGGAAGAGAGATATTCTATCTTTGACATATTTTGTGGTGGCTCTCATGCCTCCTGCACTAAGATCAAGACTGGGCCAGAATAAAGAATCTAGACGCTATTCTTGACCATTCTCATGGTGTCTATCCTGCTGAGACCAAGGCCTATCCAAAGGATCTTCAGAAAGCTAGCCCAAATAATGCACTGCCAAAAAAAATATTTCTTTCTGTGTCTATTCAATTTTCTCCAAAGGTCTATCAAACCTAATATTTCTAGGATTCTACTTACCTCCTTAAATTCTTTATTATTTATTTTGTATTTGGATTTATCTAATTCTGAGAGAGCAAGGTTGAGGTCTCTGATAAGTCTAGTTTTGTAGTTTAATTCTTCCTGCAGCTCTCTTAACTTCTTTAGGAATTTGGATGCCAAACCACATGGTACACAAATGATTAGTATTGATATTACTTCATCATCTATGGCACTTTTAAGTAGAGTATAATTTCCTTCCTTATTCCTTTTAATTAAATCTATTTTTGCTTTTGCTTGATCTGAGATCAGGATTGATACCTCTGAGTTTTTTATGTCAGTTGAAACATAATAGATTCTCCTCCAGCCTTTTACTTTTACTCTAAATGTATCACTCTGATTTAAATATGTTTCTTGTAAACAACAAATTTTAGAATTCTGACTCTTAATCCAGTCTGCTATCCACTTCCATTTATGAGAGAGTTCCTCCCATTCACATAGACAGATAAAATGACTAACTCTGTTTCCCCCCAGTTTTACTTTTTTCTTCCCTTTTCCACTTTCCCTCTCCCCAGTATTTTGTTTTTGATTACCCCGTTTCAAACAACCCTATACTTTTGCAGCCTCTCCCCCTTTCTTGTACATTTTCCCTTTTACTTTTGTTCTCCCTTCTATTACTTTCCCTACTTCTTTCTTCCTTTGCCCCTCCTACTTTCCGATGGGATGAGATAAGCTTCTCTATGAAACTAAATGTGTTTTATATTCTATGAGCCAAATCTTATGACAGTAAGATTCACACAATGCTCATCCCTCTGCCCTCTTTTCCTCAATTTCAATATGTCTTTTTTTTTTTTGGGGCTCCTCTTGAGATGTAATTTACCCCATTTTAACTCCCATTTCCCTCTTCTTCCATTAGAATCACCTTTTCTACTCTAGTTTCTTTTTTCATATCATTGCAATAAAATCAAATTATACCTGTTCTAAGTATACTCATAACAGAGACACAGATCTCGCGAGTTTAACATATCAAGTTCCCATATAGGGATACGAGCTTTTTTACATTCAAAAGAAAGTTATTTTGTCTTTATTTTTCACCTTTTTATACTTCTCTTGAGTTTGGTATTAAAATACCAAATTTTCTATTCAGCTCTGTTTTTTTTTTCATCAGAAATGAAGGAAATTCACCTATTTAATTGAATGGCCATCTTTTCCCCTGAAAGATCATGCTTATTTTTGCTGGATAGTTGATTCTCAGCTGCAATCCAAGTACATTTGTATTTTGGAATGGTATATTCTGTGCCCTTTAATCCTTTAAAGTGGAAGCTGCTAGGTTCTTGGTAATACTAATAATAGCTCCTCGATATTTGAATTGTTTCCTTCTGGCTACTTGCAATGTTTTCTACTTGATTTAATAATTCTAAAGCTTAGCTATGATGTTTTTTGAAGTTTTTGTTCTGGTGTTTCAGAAAGTGACCAGTGAATTATTTCAATGGCTACTTTCCTCTCTGGTTCTAGGGTATATGGGCAGTTTTCCTTGATGATTTCTTGAAAGATGATGTCTACTCTTTTTTTTCATCATGGTTTTCAGGAAGTCCAATAAATCTTAGATTGTCTCTCTTACATCTCTTTTTCCAGGTCAGTCATTTTTCCAATGAGGTATTTTACATTTTCTTCTATTTTATCATTTTCTTTTTTTGCTTTTGTTTGATTGATTCTCGAAGTCTCACTGAGTCATTCACTTCCATTTGTTCAATTCGAATTTTTAGTTAATTATTTTCTTCAGTTAGATGTTTATTGCCTTTTGAATTTGGCCAGTTGAACTTTTAAATGAGATGTTTTGTTTATTCCAATTTTTTTTCCATTTCGTAGATTTTGGTTTTCAGTGAATTGGTTTCTCTTTCATATCAGTTTTGTGAGGAGTTATATGCTTTTTCCATTTCATCAAATCTAATTTTTAAGGAATTTTCTTCCAATAATTTCTGTTTTTCCCTTTCTATATCCTCTTGCACAATCTCATTCCCTTTCCCCATTTTTCTTGTAACTTTGTTTTAAGATCCTTTTTGAATTTTTCCAAGAGATTAAGCCAAGAGGCTTCATCTGGAGCTGGTATGCTTTTAGGATCCTCAGAGTTTGAGGTTTGTTCTTCTCTTTCCCCATAAAAGCTATCTATGGTCAGAGTTCTTTGTGATTTCTCTCTCTCTCTCTCTCTCTCTCTCTCTCTCTCTCTCTCTCTCTTTAAAGATTGAGGTCTGCTCTTAAGGCAAAGGGTCAGCAGCCATTTTAGTTTGCCCTGGGGCCAGTGTTGTGGTACTGGGTAGGCATGGCCAGGTCCTGCATTTTTCTGAGATCCAGTGGCTCACAATCAGCCTTTTGTATTTGCTTTGGGTGTCTCACAGCAAATCTGCTGAACCACTGGCCTGTAATCAGATCAGAGTAGCTCAAGAGCCTCGCAGTAGATTCCCCAGGGCACGGAAGTTTTAATGCCTTGGTTCCCTATCCCAGATCCCTCTCCCAAGCTCCCTGCCTTGTGGTCTGATCTCAGCAGCTTCTCCTCATACCTGATTGAAACACATTTTCTGAAGGTTTTTCAAAGTATCTTCTTCGAGATATTTGTTACATTCCAAATATTTGTGGGTTCGGTCACTCCAAAACCAGTTCAGAGGCTTAATCTGTTGTTGATTTAAGGGACATTAGGAGGAGCTCAGATGGATATGAAAATACTATTCTTCATCTTGGCTCTGCTCCTCAATTCTAGTTTCTGAGGAATTGTTTTCCTCAGCATGATTTTGTAATTCCTTTCCATTTGATCAAAACCAATAAGGATTTTTTTCCCCCAGTGGCTTTTTTTTGCTTTATTTCCACTTCACCAATCCATCAATTTACCATTTTAAGGTATTCTCTCCATGTTTTTTGAAAAACTGCTTTAGCCATTTGGCCTATTTTATTTTTATAAGCCTCTGCTCTGAGGCTCTCCCCCACTTCAGCAGGATTCTTTCTAACACAAGCCAGGTGGACAAAGCCTGGGGTGCTGCAAAGGGCCCCAATTCTAGAGGGGACTTATGAGTGAAGGCAGCACACTGAGAGTACCAAGAGCCAGGATATTGCCACTTGATGCTTAATGTTGTCAGGGATAGCATCCTAGAACTGGCATGGACTGAACTGGGCTTTAATCACATGTAGGAAATAATAGGTGAAGGTGGGAAAGGTATTATAATCAGGATGGAATGGATAACTCATCTCATAGGAAAGAGCGAGGAAAATAATAGCTCCTAGGACAAGGGAAAAGGGGTGTGGGGGAGAGATTAGACTCTCCTCTCATTGGAATTGGTTCAAAGTGGGAATAATATATATTCCCTTGGGTATAAAAATCTACTTTATCCTACAGGGAAATAGTAGGGAAGGGGGAAAGAGAAGGAGGGCTGATAAAATGGGAGGCAGTAGTTAGAAACAGATAGACTTTAAAATATGATGGTGTGAAAAGAAAGCAAAAGAACGATAAAAAAGGAGTGTAGTGTTCTTTTTCTTCTTTAAAATAATATAAGGGTTCTCTCTGGGTGAGAAAGGAGGCTTCTCGAGGAGATTTTCTGAAGGCAGTCTTAGTATCAGTTCAGATCAATAATTACCCCAAATGCAGCCAGCTGGTAAAAATATAAATGTTTATTTCTCCTTCCAAGTCTTGTCTCTTTCCTTGGGCCTGGATAGCTAGATTCTTAGAGGCCTATCTCTCTGGTTGGTTCCAAGAGCTCCCTCCGAATGTCTCCAAATCCAAAGATTTGTCCTTCAGCCTCTGCCTCTGCTTTCTTGTGAATTCACAAAGTTACATAGTTTACTTTGTGAATTTCCCATACTTGTGAACTCCAACGAGTAAAGGTGTGAACACAAGCATTGTATCAATTAGTTCTTCTTAGTACCTTGTTTCAGGTTCTGGCCCAAAACATCTTGTAAGATCAGATCAATAATCTATCAACTCTAATGAGTTAGCAGTTTGTAAAGATTCCAACAAAGGAGGAACATAGAATATAGGAAAATGTACAGTAATTATAATTGTGAATTAAGCATGTAATGAACTCATCAATTAACTCAAACTTCAAAGCAGAATGCATGAAATGTTAGCATTTGACAGTATGTTGTTTTCAAGAAACACACTTGAATCAGAAAGATAGAGTAAAGATATTTGGAGCAGAATATATTTTGCTTTATCTTAAGTCAAAAAAAATGCTGGGTAACAATCATGATCTTAAATATAGCAATTAAATTTAATAATCTATTCCAAAAGAATGAGTGGGTCAAAGAAAAAAGTCATAGAAATGATCCATAATTTCATTAAAGAGAATGACAACAATAGAACAATACAGCAAAATTTAAGGGATGCAGTTGAAGTAGTGCTTTGGGGAAAATTTATATCTCTGATGCAAAATAGGGGAAAGGAGATCAATCATTTGGGTATGGAAGTAAAAATTTCAAATTTAAAATGCACAATTAAATACTTAATTAGAATTTCTGAAAATCAAAGAAAAATTATTAAAATTGAAAGTAAGGAAAGCAATGAACTAGGAGCTGTTTTTGTTTTATCTAGTACGTTATTTTACCCCAGTCATATGTAAAAACCAATTTTAACATATTTAAACAAAATGTTTAAGTTCCAGATTCTCTTCCCCTTTTCCCTCCCACCTTAAGATTGATCTACTGGATTTGTACAAGTCTATACCACAGTGAATATTCCTAATAGTTATCATGGCTTAACATGGCTGTTAAGGAACAGACAAAATAAGGGTGAGAGAGAGGAGAAGAGAAGAAGGGAAAAAATTCCTTTGTAAAAGTGCCCAAACCTCAGTCTAAATATACAGTGGCATCGAGTGTGGCTTCTGTTGGTGTCTTCTTGGTGTCAGTTTTCCTCTTATTCAATGTTTTTATGTTCAGCTGAGTGTAAATCACTTCCTGTGGATCGTTGGCCATGGGAACCTGAAGGAGAAATAGAAGAGGGAGAGAACAGTGATGAATTAGGAGCAGATGTTCTTAATCTATTTCTGTGTCATGAAATCTTTGAAGACTCATCTGCTGAAAGCAATAGATGCCTTTTCATTCTCATACTTTTAGATACATGAAATATATCTCATAGAATTATGAAGGAAATAAAGGGCATTGAAATACTGTCATTGAAATGTTATAGAAATATTCACAATAATTTAAGATATCTTCATTTTAGAGTCATTGAATGGCATTCCTGGGGGTAGAAGACAGAATGGGGTTAACTCACCAATGGTCCCCTTGTTGTTTCCCTGGTCTCTTCTTCATCTGAAGTGAAGAATAGATTCCATCATTCCCAAGCTCCCAAGACCAGGATTCCCTTCTATTATTCCTCTCCTCCCTGGGCCAGGATTCTGTCATTTCCCCGAACAGATAACTTACATGGCCTTTCCTCTCTGGATGCCTCAGTATGATGGGGCTTGCAGGTATTCCAAGGAAGATAAGAGCAACAAAAATAGCTACAGTAGGAAGAAAGGGAGGAAATGGGATAAGAGGCTAGAGTTCACTCTCGAATTCTCTGCTAGCATTTTCCCCTCACCAGAATCTCTGTCTGCTTCAGAGAGTCTGAGTTACATGGGAAAAGGAAAAAGGGCACAATGGGAGGAGGAGCTGAGTTTCTTTACCTTCTAGGGATGTATTCCTGCAAAGATCCTGGTGAAACACATATGGGAAAGAAAGAAAAGCAAAGTCAGGGAAGACCTTGGAGGAAAAAGTTTTAGTTCTTACCCATCTTTGTTTTATCCTATTTTCTCCAAACTTACCCAGAGGAATGGACCCATGGTAGTGGAGTACAAGCAAGAGAAGGCAGAGGAGGAACAGAAAGAAAACACAGCTGAGGATGACGATGAGGTTGTTACTTGGCTCTGAACATAGGTGAGGGGAGAGAGTAAAGTCATCATGAATAACTGTGCTAAGCAATGCCCACATTTCCTCAATAATTGCCACTATATTTTCTTCTCTTACTCCCTTCTACAGCTTCCCATCACCAGGACCATCAAATAGTTGGGTACAAATCAGGCTGAGGGAGGGTTTATCTCTTGGAATAAGAGTGAAATAGACAGAAACCCGAATAAATATGTATTTGTCAAATATGACATAAGAAGGAATGCCTCATGTCCCAGCTCACACATTGGGTCCCCATTAGCCAGGAAATGAGGCTCTATAGAATCTTACATTATGTTTCTGGCCAGAAGCAAGGGCATGCTGTCAGTTCCTTTGTAGGTGATGAGGAATGGGGCAGGGACCAGTACCTTCCTGTTCTTACCTATTACTAGAAGCTCCAGGACATCACTAGACTGCTTCCAGAGACTTTCATTGGTGCCCAGCTGATACCTGCAGCTGTAATTGCCAGAGTCCTTGGGGGTCACATGATTCAAGAAGAACCTGCCCCAGTCTTCATGGGCTTCCACGTTGTGCAGGATTCCCTCAACTCCCTCCTTGTACAGAGCAAACCTAGGAATCCATGAGGATCCCCAGCAAAGGAGGATCACATTGCTCCCCGAGGCTACCTCTAGACCAGTCCAGGCTGAGAGGGAAGACTTGGGTTGTGCATCTGGAAACACAAATAAAAACCTGAGATGCTCAAGATCCCCGCCATAGTTGTGTTGAGGTTGGGTATGAGCGGGGCAAGATCATAGAGGTCTCTGAAGAATTCCTGACAAACCATTCCATTGATTCTGTCCATTCATTGCCCTGAGTCTGTTTCCCTTAACAGGGGTAGGTACTAAACTCTAGAGGGTCTTTGGGGCTGTCTAGAAAAATATGGTTGTTTCTCCTTCCATTCTTGTCCCTTGAGCTTGGTGCAGTTCCTGAGCTGGTCCATTCTTCCAACTATGTTTTTCCCTTCCTAAAGGATAACCAGTCCTTATCCCAACCTCTCCTTTATTCTGTTAAAAAAAAGCCCACATTTTCTGGTCTTCCTTTCAATCTTAACTTCTATATCTCTATTTTGTATATTGAGAACTTGAAGCCATTCTTACCTGTCACCCAGATCTCTAGGGCATCACTGGGCTCCGACACCTGATACGGAGCCATTCTTTCAGAGTAGACACAGGTGTAGTTGCCAGCATCCTTGGCCCTCAAAGAGAGGAGGGGGAAGTAAGCCGAGCTGCCAGATGTGCTCTGGCTCTGCAGGGGTTGAGGGCTGCCCATCTTCAGCAGAGTGAATGTTACTCTCCAGAGTGCTGACTGAGGGGGCTTCCTGCACTGGAGAGTCACATGTTGCCCAGGCTCTACCACCAGGCCTGGCAGGACTGAGAGGGAAGGCTTGGGCAGAGATCCTGAGAGGAGAAGAATGGGAGGGGCGGTGTCAGGACACCTGGGTCAAGTCCCTGTTCTGCCTCTTGGTTCCTGTGTGACCATGGCTCATTCATCGGGTCCATCTGAGACTCAGTTATCTCCTCTGTTAAGGAGCAGGTATGAATAAAAGATGTCTGCTATCATTCTATTCACAGCCAGCTAGCAATCTAAGCAACTGTCACACTGCAGGGACTTCACCTAGCCTATGATCTCATACTTCTGATGACTGATAGGCAGAGAAAGCTTTTTCTCATCGGGGCCATTACAGACAGGCTCAAGGCTGAGCCTAAATTCAGAGCTCAGATCAGGGTCCAGGAGAGAGAAAGCTTGTCTCTGGGTTCTGTCCCTCACTTTTAAGTGACCCTGGACAAGTCCTTTCCCGTCAGGGCCTCATGTGATCATTGGTGATGGGAGGATTTGGCCCCTTTCAGCTCTGGGTCTCTGTGCCTTTTCT
Organism: Antechinus flavipes; assembly: GCF_016432865.1. NCBI lineage: Eukaryota > Metazoa > Chordata > Mammalia > Dasyuromorphia > Dasyuridae > Antechinus > Antechinus flavipes. Next base: position 623,039,905 of record NC_067400.1, on the reverse strand, counting down.
ACTCCTAACTCAGAACTCATCATCAACTTTTACCTAAGATCCAAGATCACAACAGAAATATCTCATATCTTACAAGATCCCTGACTCAGGACCGGCCCCAGAACAGATCGGGCTGTGTAGGCCCCCTGACCTTGGCTCTGTGAGACCCCTGTCTGGGCACAGAGCAGAGGGGTCACACTCAGAATTATTCTGGGGTTCCCACACCCCTCACCTGTCACCACCAGCTCCAGGGCCTCCCTGAACTCTGATTGTGTACCAGATTCTGTCCTGTGCTTGTAAGTACATCTGTAGCTCCCAGTGTCCTCAGGTCTGACAGAAGGGAGGGAGAAATCAGTCCAGAGATCTGCTGAGTTGTGGTTCTGTAAGGGCTGCCAGGTTTCAGCCTTCCACAGAGTGAAAGTCACCTCCTCAGATGAAGCCAGCCTGGGCCTTGAGCACCAAAGAGTGATGTTGGTCCCTGGGGCCACCACAAGGCCCGGCTGGGCCCACAGAGTGGGTCTGGGTAGTTGTCCTGAGGAAAAAAGGGTGCCTGAGGTCATTGTCAGATGTCATTTCTAAACCCCTCTGCTAACCCCTCGAGAGGGCAGCAGAAATCTTGTTTCTGGTCTCCCTCTCTCCCTTAGGTCCTGTCCGAGTGCAGAATACCCCCATTATCCTGGGCCCTAAACTGAGATGGCCCAGAGGTTCCTTCCAGCCCCATTCCAACCATCCCTTTAGAATTCCCTGGATCTTATGCTGTCCCCCTGACTTTGTGGGCCTCTATGTGGGGACATGGAATGGGTACTTAGGGATTCCCACTAGTCACCAAGCACAGTCAGCTCCACCACTGGGCTAAGATGGGATGCTCTGTGTGGTGGTGTCTTCTTGTAGTAAATACACCTGTAGCTCCCAGTGTCCTCGGTCCCCACAGATGGAAGTGAAAATTCAGTCCTGGGCCCTGCAGGGATCTGTAGCAGTAAGGGCTCCAGGCTCTCTGCATCCAGCAGGGCAAAACTGTAGTCCTGAGGGGGGGACTGCTGGGGCATTTGGCACCAGATGGTCAGTGGTTTCCCTGGAGATATCAAGGGTTGAGGTGAAACTCCAATGTTGGGTTTGGGGAGGACTCCTGAGAAAGGAGGAAGGAAGAAAGTTGATGGTCTGTTCTCCCCAATCCCATCCAATCATTGCATGAAAAGAGCCAAGCAGGGAAAGGATGAGCCAAGGGTGCTTGGTCAGGCCCATTTGCACAGTCCTGTAAACCTGGGGTATTTGGTACATGGGCTCCTTGGTCATCCTGAGAAAGCTGTTCTGGGCCTAAGAAGGCTGTGAATGTACAGAGCAATGGGGGAGAAGGAACAAGAGGGGAGCAGGTCACCCTTTCACACCTGCTCTCCTTCTTACTCCCTTCAAGGGGCCCAACTTTGGCCCTACAAGACCAAGAAAGGACTTTAATACAACATCACAGACAAATTCAGACTTTTCTCTTAGGTTTTAAGGCTTGAAAATCTCATCCTTCTCTTCCAAATAACTCCATATCTCTGGGATAGGCAGATCTCTAGATTCCCCAGCCTCAATTTCCCCACACTGTGGTAGGTCCTTGTCCTGTCACCCATTGTCAACACTGCAGTGAAACCAGAGCGGGAGCTTCTAGAGGAGAATGGGGATTCCTTTTGAGCTCTGCTTTTCCTGCCCTCCTTCATCATCTATCAGTCATCTTCTGCTTGGTGAAGGGGGAGCCCCAAAGATTTAGGGAAGGGGTCATTCTTGCTACTGCAAAGATGGTCACTGTCCCAAGGATCACAAAGTTTTTAGCTCAAACACTCCCATTAAACCATCCAGCCCATTAGAATATGAGCTTCATGTCATGAAGGGGGGAACTGAGTTCCAGAAGGCCAGGACTTTCCCATAGTCACCCCACCAGCATCTAGGGGGACAGGTGTGTGAATGTTATTTCACAGCCACCATATCTGAGGCTCCTTCTCCCTTCATCAGGTTTTATTCTATCACAGGTAGATGGACAGTAGCTTGGGGGTGGTGAGAAGGGTCCCAGTGCTAGAGTGGATCCAAGAGAGAGGTAAAGACGGCATTCTGGGAGAAGCAGGACTTTGCCCTTTGACAGCAGCTGGGACAGCATCCTGGAGCAGCCAGGTTCTGAGCTAGGCTTTAAGCATGTATAGGAAAGCAATGGGTAAAGGTAAGATGGGCATTACAGGCAGGGGAAAGAGGGTGAGCAAAGGCAGAGATGTGGGACATGATGAAGGTTGGGGGAAGCATCTGTCCAAGCTGATGGGAATGTAGGGAGGCCAGAAAGGAACACTGGGAGACACAACTGGGCAGATGAGATATTGGCGGTGTGAGCATAAAGAAGAAAGGAAAAATTCATGTAGGTAAAATTTCCTCAGTAAAAGCTGGTCCCTGCTCCCAAAGGCGGCTGTGTATGTCTGAGGGAGGAACAGCCTGGCTCATATGGCTGAGTCACCAAGGGATACTGAGCAGATGAGGGAGATCCCTGGGTTTGCTGCTAGGAGACATGGCTCTTAATCTTGTCCCTGAGACTTAAGGTCCCGCTGATCTGCTCGAGTCCCCTTACCTTCTCTCCAGGCCTCAGTTTCTCCATCTCTAAAAGAAAAATCATCACATGTGAGCACTCCTGCTGGCAGAATTATTGAGGGGAAATATTTCTAAATTTTATAATCTTAAATTCTGAGTGGGTGAGGCAGGTGGTCTCAGAGCCTACAGAGGTGGTTGGTGAGCCAAGACAGTTAATAAAGACCGACATTTTTTCCTTTTACTCAACGACTCTCTAGAGATGGATGTGGGGCTCCTCTCCCACGACTGGCCTTTTCCCAAAGGATGGTTTGATACCTGCACCCCTCACCTGTCACTATCAGGGCCAGGGGTTCACTGTATTCCGACCACAAGGGCCCCTTTCCAGAGCGGCACCTGTAGCTTGTGGCATCTCTCCAGTCATCTACTTTCCTGAGCACAAAGTCTGCCTGTGACCATGAGTCATTTCTCTCCTCTCTGAGCTCTCCATACCTCCAGAGCTGGAATCTGTCATTCCCCAGTCGGCCCTGGCACCTGAGGGTCACATTCGCTCCCTTGGCGACCACGGGACTTGGGAGAGCCCAGAGGGTGGGTCTTGGAGAGATTTCTGAAGAGGAAAGAAATTTGATTTTTAGGGATCCCTCTGGAGCCAGTGTTTCTCCTCCACATCCTGAAGTCCCTCCTTTCATCACCCCTTCCATTCCTTGTAATGTCACCTGTTTTCCTCCCTGCTTATCCCGGGAGTGGATTTCTGCATTGATTTGAGACAAAGAGTGAAAAGAGAACTTTGTGCTTTTGGGGACAGGACTCACCCGTCTGTGCCCTAACCTCCCAGTGCAGACACAGCCCTGTAAAAGAAGACCAGGTTATAGATGGCTCCTCTCCAGCCCACGCTGACTTCTTCCCCAGCCCTTGCCAAAGCTCCTGATCTTCTAATTCTGCTTTGATCAGAATATGAAGGGGGATTCCTGGTAGCAGAGACTGGGTCCTGCTTTGCCCCCAATGATTCTGTCTCCTCTTTAGTTTTCCTCCTTTTTAGTCTTGGCACCATGTCCCTCCCTTGCCAGGGTTAACCTTGGAAACTCACCGATGGAGAGCAGCAAAGTGAGTGTGGAGTCCATGGTGGGTCTTCAGCTCTGTCCCAGTCTTGACTGTGCAGAGGACCAAAGGTTGCAGGACTGGAGGCTGGCCCAGGATGTGGTGGCCAGCCCTGCTGCCTTACACCCCCTACTCAGGCCCCACAGTTTCCGCTTTTATACTGATGAAAGGGACCATGGTCCTCCAAGGCTTATTTCTGAAAAAATTAGAGTGACGTAAAGTAAATGGAACTTGGAAAGGACTGTGGAATATGATGGGTATTTAGTGTTAAAGACGGCTGACGGTGATCTGGGGTCTCCAGACACACATCCCTGTTCTATGAATGGACCAGCATCAGCCACAAAAAGCTTGACCTTGAAATCACCAGGATTCAGCTTCAAAGCCCAACCCCACAGCTCTGGAAGGCTGGCTTGGGGGGTAGATGGGCACATGTTCCATCCCTGGTATGATGTCTGGGTGAGTGTCATTTGCTGATGTCTTAGTATGAACATCCTCACCAGCAGCCACCACACCCACAGTAAGGACAGCAGTGGATGTCATTGTGAAGCACTTTCAGCTTGGCAAATATTTTACAAACGTGTTCTCATTTGAGCCTCAGAACAACCTGTGAGGTAGGTATCACACTATCCAGATTTTACAGATGAGATCGCAGATGTAGACAGAGTTAAATTCCCTGCCCAGGCTCATAAAACAAGTGTCTCCATATCAGCATTTCCTGGTTCTAATGGATTAAAATCATGAATCAAAATGCAGATGATGTAGGCATTTGTCTCCAAGTATATAAATAACTCAGTAACTCCATCTCCTGTAGAATGGCAAAATAGCCAGTACTGGTATTGGTTGCTCTATTTGCCCTTTGGTCAGCCCTTCTCCATACACTTACAATAAGTGGTTGACTAGGACATATCAAGTCAATCGGAACAATAGCTGACTGTTCTGGGCTGTCTTGTCAATATCAGTCAATAATTTGTTGGCATAGAGTTCCATGAGACAGGTGGCATCCTAGCTAGAAAGACCCCAGCTCAAACTTAATGACCATTTATCAAGCTTCTGCCATGTTGCCTGACCTGTGCTAGTTGCTGGGAATATAAAGAGAAAAAAGAAATAGATCAGTCTTTATGGAGCTTATACTTTACTGGCAAGGGCACAAATATATTTCAATACAAGCATTTATGCAGGATGAACTTGCAGGTTAAGCATCAACTCTCATTTAAATAATTGTTAATGATAGTACAGGTGTTGAAAGAACACAAAGAAAATGTGGGGAATAATGCGCTGGGATACACAAGGAACTGAAGTTAAAGTAATTAAGCATGGCAAAAGAGAGTCTAGAATGCAGATAGTTTTGACCTTGGCAGTGTGTGGCTCAGCATACCTGGTGAAGGCTTTGCGTGGTACCCAGTCAGGCTTTCAGTTCATTTAAAAGTAAGAGTCATCAATTTTCTTTCTCTGTGTTTGGAAAATGTGAATGAGAACACAATTTGATTGTAGATCTGATGGTCCCAGGTTCTGTCTGATGCACAATCAATCCATTGAGCAGACTCTGTAATCTTCTGGGGATTCAAAGACAGAAATCTTCCCCCAAAGTCTCCATTCTCTCAGGTTACATAGCATGTACATGGGCTATGTTTATACAGAATAAATATACACAAAGTTAGTATAAAATAAATATACATCTGTGGTTAGATATGTATTTGTCAGGGAGGTACGGCACTAGTATATATGCTACTAGGAATGATTTCATTTTCACGGTGGTGTATGAGCAGATTCTCCAATGAATGAAGGGTCTCAGTGAGACAAAGGTGGTGGGGGAAGGGACTACAGAAATGACGATGGCCCAAACAAAGATATATCCCTATATAGAAACAGATCTATGTATATAAATACACACTTCATAGCAGAGTATAAATATCAGAGTCAATTTTTCATCTAACTATCTGGTGGTTTGAGGGAATAGAATACCTGAGATGAGATCAATGTGGTGAGATGATAGTCCAAACATTGCTGAAACCCCCATCTTCGTTTCAAGAAGTGTTACAAGCTTAGGCTGTGAGAGTGCTGCTTTGCCTTGCCTCCATCAGGCCGCATCCAAAATACCTTGGAGTATGATCCTGTAGAATCTGTGATCTTATAGAATAATGAGGGAAAATCCTGGGCAGGGTGATATGAATGATCACCAGTCATTGATCTGGCAAATCCTTTCCATGAATTTGGGGGATTTACAATTTAGTCGCCCTGCACTGAGGGATTAGAAGAAAATATTGGTAAGTGATTAAGAATTAGTTTAGCTCTGGGCCTAGAGCCTGCTGGGAAAGCTTAAGGTCAAGGATGAAACAACTTCCTCCCTAGGGAGGACCAGAGGGGTAACTCATGAGTTTTTTTTCCTTGATCTCTCCTTGGTCCCTTCTGTATCTTAGGAAGAGGGAGGTTTCCAGGACTGGGAATCCCTTCACAATCTCCTCCCCTTGACTCATTACACTTCCTTGCCCTGATAACTTACATAGTGGTTCGACTTTGGAGCCCTCAGGTTGCATGTGGATATTCCAAAGGAGACAAGGGCAACAAAGACCACTGTGATATGGAGAGGAGGAAATAGGACAGGGGGAAAATGTACCATCTGGGAGGCTTTCTGAACATCCTGTAGTCCCCATGTCTCCGATTCAATGTAGAGATTCCAAGGTTATATTGGAAGGAAGAAACAGAGAATTATGGGGAAAGAGGTGAATCTACTTATCTCCTGGGGCTCTCTTCTTGCCCACACCCTGGTGATATATCAGGGAAGGGAAGAAGCAAAGTCAGGGAAGATCCCAAAAAAGAAATTGCATGTCCCAGTACTAACCTAATTTTATTCCTTACAAAATAAAGGTTTAAGGCTGTTTTACCTATAGAGATGAATCCTTGCCAGAGGAATGCCATCAAGAGAAGGCAAAGGAGGGAGAAAATGGAGCTGAATCTGATAATGAGGGTGTTACTGGGATTTGATCCTAGTATGATTGAGGGAGAAGAATCTTCATAAATCAGTATCGTTAGACAACCCTCATGTTGTATCTATATATTCTTCTCTTATTTCCCTCCAGATATACCCATCTTCACCTGCATTGAAAAAAATTAATGGAAATGCTGCTCAGAAAGGCCTTCTCCCTTGAAATTATATTCAGAAAGCTAGAAACTAGCATAGCATTATGGGTCCCAGGGAAGTATGAGGAAAACTCTCACATGCCAAGCCACAATCTTTTTTCTACAGGAAAAGATTAAAATATCAGTAGTTTCTGTTCCCATGTTTCTTGGTCAAAGCCAAGGTCTTGGTTTCTTTTCCTTATAGGGACTGACTAAGAGAGTGTCATTGGCACCTTCCAATGAGTATTGTGGCCTTTTTCTTCTTACTTCTTACTATAGGGGATCATTGACTTTTTTCCAGAGAGTTTCCTTGGTGCAAAGCTGGTAATGGCAGCCAAAGTCTTTGAGGATCACCTTCATCAGGAATAACTGTTTTCCATCTTGAGTGATATCCATCCTTGGGAGAATTCCCAGCAGGGTCACATGCCCATCAATTGGAGAATAGCTGAATAAGTTATAATATATGAATGTTATGGAATATTATTGTTCTATAAGAAAAAGTCAGGAGGATGATTTTAGAGAGATCTGGAGAGAAATGAACTGACAGTAAATGAAATGAGCAGAAGCAGAAGATCATTGTACATGGCAACATCAATATTATACGATGATCAATTCTGATAAATGTGACTCTTTCCAACAATGATTGAATGCCCACTCCAATAATCTTGTAATGAAGAGAGCCTTCTACACCCATAGAGAACACTGTGGAATTGAATATGGATCAGGCACAATACAACATTCTGTCTTTTTGTTGTTGTTCATTTGCAGTTTGTTTCCTTACTCATTTCTTTTCTTTTTTTTTAAATCTGATTTTTCTTGTGCAAAAAGAGAATTGTAGAAATGTGTTTATACATATTGGATTTGATATATTTTTAACATGTTTGACATATATTGGATTGCTTACCCATCTAGGGGAGGGAATGGGGGAAAAAAGGAGAAAATCTGAAACACAAGGCTATGAAAGGGTCAATTTTGTCAAGTTATCTGTGCATCTGTTTTGAAAATAAAAAGCTTTATTAAAAAGATTTGAACCTTCTCTCTCATGGAAATGATTCAAAGTGGGAATATAACTTAGACAGTCATTTGGGTATAGAAATCTATCTTGTCTTACATGGAAAATATAGGGGAGGGTGAATGAGAAGCGATGGCTTGATAAAAGGGAAGGCAGCAGTTAGAAACAATAATTTTTTAAAGATGATGGTGTGAAAGAAGAGAGAACAAAAAAGGAGTAATGTTGGATGGTGGAAAACACAGTAATCATAACTGTAGATAAAGAATGCGATGAACTCGCCAATTAAATCAAAGTGCACAACAGAATGCATCAAATAATAGAATTGGATGGTACATTGTTTAGAAGAAACACATTAGAAGCAGAGATACAGAGTAAGGCTAAGAGTCTGGAGCAAAATATATTAAGCTTCATCTTAATTAAAAAAAAGACTGAGGCACAACCGATTAAAGTTAATAATCTTATCCCAAAGCATGAGTGGGTCAAAGAAAAAAATCATAAATGCCATTCATAATTTTATCAAGAAGAATGACAATAATTGCACTATATAGCAGAATTTATCAGATGAAGTCAAGGATGTGCTTTGAGAAAAATTTGCATCTCTGATAGTTTTCATTCATAAAATAGAGAAAAAGGAAGGAAATGTATGATTTGTGCCTGCAGCCAAAAGTTTAAATAAAAATTGTCTAATTAAATATTTAATTGGACTTGCTGAAAAATCAAAGAAATAATGATTAAAATTGAAAGAAAAACATCAAACAAGGAATTTGTTTTGTTTTGTTTTATTGTATTTAGCATGTTATTTCCCCATTTTTACATGAATAATAGTTTAACATTTTTATATTCACTAAATTAATTTTAAAAATCATAAAACTTTTCTTTCAAAGAAACATTATATTATAAGCACTGCTCTGAATATATGCCAGAAGCATATGAATTACTGAAACTCTTTCTCCCTTGTCTCACCCCTCAAAACATTATGGTGACTCCAAATCAATGTGGTTGCAATATTTACAGGAGGGGAAAATTATTATTATTATTATTACTGCTACCAACAATGAACAAAAATGAAATTCAATCTCTGCTGGTGTTTCATAATTTCAATAATGAGGTTTTTTAAACTTTGAGTTCCGGATTCTCTTCTCCTCCTTCTTCCTCAGCCACCTTTAGACTGGTATACTCTGTCTAAGTGGATGTTCTACTACCATGGCTCCTCAGTGGTGGCAATGAGGAAAGGTGCATTAGGGAACACATGAAATTAGGATCAAGGAGAGGAGAAGAGATGGAAAAAGAGAAGAAGGGGGAGAATTCCTTTGTGAAAAGCCCAAATCTTCAGGCTAAATATTCAGGGGGCATAGATGTGAGTATCTCTTTGGCATTCCTTTTCTTCTTATTTAAGGTTCTTAAATTTGACTTAGCATACATCCTTTCCTGTGTGTTTTCAGCCATGGGGACTTGAAAGAGAAATATAAGAGGGAGGGAACAATAAGTGACTTCACAGCAGCAGTTCTTAATCTATTTCTGTTATGAAAGCTTAGAAGACTTGTTTGGGAATGCTATAGATGCCTTCTCAATCTTACACTGTTAGATACATGAAATGTATTCCAAAGAATTATGAAGGAAATAAATGATATTGAAGTATAGTTATGGAAATGTTATTTATATATTCTCACAAATTTAAGAGATTCTCATCTTAGAGGCATTGTCCTGGAGGAGAAGAACTAAGAAAGTTCTTTTCCATCCTAGAGTCTATTGTTAAAAGTTAGGGTCAAGTATGAAAGAAGTTTCTTGTAATGTTCTGGTTAGCTTTCTGGAGCTCTTGGGACCAACCTCGGTCTCAGCAGAATAATCACCACAACAATAATCAGGGATAGAATCCAAAGTCTTTATGATTTCCTTCACTCTGTTTCCCTTGTCTGGGGTGGGCTAGCTTTCTGGAAGCCCTCTGAAATGATCCTTGGTTTCAGTGGAGGAATGCAGGAGGCAGGAGAGCCACCAAAGGCTGGTCAAGTCTTCTGTCTCAAAGTGCAGGAGGAAGGAGAGCCACCACGAGGGTCTATATAGTCAAGTCTGTCTCTAAGTCTGAGAGCTTGAGCTCCAGCCTCCAGTCCTTTGTCTTCTCTGTCTCTGGTTGAGTTTGTCTTCCATTTATAGACTTTATTACAATTACATCATTACAATATACTGAGTATAAGCCAGTCATTATTTCACTAGGGAACCATAATTTTTTGTAAGATTAAATCAATTATACTGAACTAGAGAACTCACATGCTTAATTAGATAACTATTGTCTTATCAGTTCCACTGAGTTAATACCTTATTGTAGGATTAAATCAATCATACTGAGCCTTAAGTATATTTATATAGAGTTCTGCCCTTTATATCTCCTACTTTCTTTTGTTTTAGAACATAGGTGGTCACGCCCTCCCTGACTTCTGAGGGAGGTGAGAATCCCAAAAAAGAGGTGATCACACCCTTCCTGAATTTTTAGAAAGGGGGGTGAAAACACCAAAGAGGAGGTGATCATGCCCTCCCTGACATTTCAGGAGGGGAGATAAAAACACCAAAGGGAAATGGGGAGTCAAACCAGATTTTGTTAGTGGGTTTCTGAAGGGTCTCACTTGAAAGAGATATACATAAATTCATCAACATGGGAGGTATTACATAAGCACATAGCAATGTAATACAGGCTAGTAGTAATGTGACAAACAACATGTATCAACATGAAGAATTATACATGTCCATAAATCCTAGAAATATTCCAAACCAATCAATTGTCCATCACTTCATATGTCAGGGAATCCAATGATTCCTGCAAGTTTTGAAATCCTACAATAGTCTCATTATGTATCAGGGAATCCAATAATTCCTGCAAGTTTTGAAGTTTTGTAATAGTCCTATCAACAAGTTTTGATGTTCATGAGTCAATTGTCATACACATTGGGTTAACAGTCATGCTTCTTCAGTGCTACATGTAGTCAGAGATGGAACCACCCAATGTTTCTTGAGTTTTCTCCTTTATTTCAAAGTTTTTCTCTTTTTCTGTCTCTCTCTGATGGACAAGGCAAATACGGCTCATAGCCCCATCTGATTCCTTCTCCAACTGTAGAGATACAAGCAAACCTTCTCCCCCAAACAGTTAACCTGTCTGGTCCCTTCCATTCACCACTTTCTGGATCTTTCTATATCATCTGGCATTTATCTAAAGATAGGGGATCTGCTTGCACTGGACACTGCCCTCCTGGTGGGTTGTAAAACTTGTCTGCTGGAGCCAATGCATCTTTATAAAAAATTAAAAAAAATAATAATGGTATAGAGAGCTAAGTTTAAAAGTTCCCTTGAGTTACCTGTGGATCCCCCTCTCTTTTGTTTCACTTCTCTAAGGGATATCTCAGTAGTCTCAGCTGCATATAACTTTATTCTCCCCAATTGTAGTCCCTTTCTCCCATTGAGTTGCTTCACATTGATCATGTTAGGGTACTGAACTTCTAAAGACTCTCTGGGTGTAATATCGGCTGCCATCATGCTTGAAGAGTTTTTTGGGCTAGGGGCCTGGAGCTGGGCCTTGCTTCCCATTTTCTTGAGTCAATCTACATTATAATGCCCAATGGAAACCTCTCTTGCATTTTGGACAGAGGGTTTTGAGTCTTGTTCTCCCACCCTGTTTTCTCACTCTATCTCTATGCCAACATTGAGCTTTCAGATGCCCTACTTTACCACATTGAAAACACTGACAAGTGTTTCTGGAAGTCCCTTGCCAAAAGGCATAGTTTTCCCATGTTCAGATCTTGAAAAGTCTGCATCATAGCCTGGGTATAAAAGGTATTTGTGCCCACTGTGGCACAGCATCTTATGATCTCATCTAAAGGAGCATCCTTTGGTAGTCCTAGTATAATTCTTCTACAAACTTCATTAGCATTTTCCTTAGCAAGTAATTTATCATCATTTCTGTTGCTGCATTTTCACCAATAGTTTGTATGATAGTTGTCTGCAGACATCCACAAAATCAGCAAAAGGTTCATTTGGACCTTGTGCTATTTTGGTGAAGGCTTCTTCTCTATCTTGTCTTCCTGGCATGCTTTGATAGCAACAGCAGCAATTTGTTCATATGCTGTCAAAGGGTAATTAATCTGCACTAAAATGTCTGCATAATCTAAACTTGTTAGTTGGTTGGAGGTGACTGGTATATTAACTCCAGGTTGCCTATTTTGTTGGGATTCAGAGTTTACCATACTCAGAGAGCCACATGTCTTTGCTATAGATTTCGAATCATTAGGGGTTAAAATTTCAAAAACCAAATTCTTTAGTAACATTTTAACATGAAGAGGTAGACCTATAAAGAGTGCAAGCCTTTTTCAGATCTTTAATAATTTCTAGATTGAAAGGAGTGTATCTTTTCCCTTCTTGATCTGGAGTCAAACTCTTCAGTCACAGGGTATTCTTCTATTCTTAAATCAGTTGTATCCTATCCTTCCACTTTAGCTTTAACTAGTGTTTTTTGGTAAACATGTCATAGTGTGTGGACAAAGCTCCTGCATGGGGTGTGCTGATGATGTTTCTGCCCTTCCCACTCCTCCTCTCCCCTCTACCCATGAAGAGGAAATTGAGGGAGAAGGGTTAGAAGATGGGGAATGCCCTAAGGGTGCCTGCTGAGGTGTAATGAGCTATGAAACTGAAAAGCACCACCCCTGTAATTTATATGGATTGTACTTAACTCCTTTCTTGTCCAAGTCTCCATGCTTTTCAGCTGCTTTGTCAATACATCCCCCCTCGTGCTCCTTCTCCTCACAATTCCTTGTCTGGCTGTGTACCTTAAAACTCCCCCCCTCCTTTTTTTTTTTAAAGAACTTGTGGTATTCTGTAATGGGCTGAGGCTCGAGTTGATGCACTGAGGTCCCAAGCACATGAAGCTAAATAGTAATTGGACCATACTCTATTAATATATATGCTTGAAGAAAGAATGGCCCCTACCTACTCTTTGTGTAAGTCCTGATGTGATGTATAGGAAATAACATTTTTGGTGGGTGGAAGCAGGAGGGTGGGGAGAGAAGCAGAAAGAGAGACTGCTGGCTGGCTTCTTGTCACAGCTGCTCACATTGCTAATCCCCCTTCACCTCTGATCCCCTTTCACCTCTGATTCCCCTTCACCTTCGATTCTTCTTCACCTCCACTAAGAATAAAGATCAATGATTTTCCCCTAACCTGAATTCCTGACTCCGGCTGATTTTAAATACGCGGTCATCACGGTATTCTTTAAAGCCAGTTGTATTGTATTATACATAAGAAATGTTTTTTCAGGAATTGAAGGAGGCAGGAGGGCCACCATAAGGCTGGTGAAAGATGGAGTATCAAATCTTCTCTATGTATGTGTCTGAGATTCTTCTATATTTGTGGCTGAAAGAGTACTCTGTGTCTGTGGCTGAGAGAGGAATTTGTGTCAGTGATTGAGAAGCTGGTTCCCAGTCTTCCCAGCCCTTAAATATTTCAGTATGATTACATCACTACAGCACACTTAGCAAGGGCCAACTGGAGTTATTATATCACCATATTACATTAAGTGTAGGTTTAGAGAACTATTATCTCACCCTGAGTAGGTGCCTAACTATAAGCACCCTACCGTCCTTGGTTCAAGTACACCTTTTCAGAGTTCCTGCCCTCTACAGATTACCACATAGTTTTTTCACCTTTTTATTGTTTTTGTTTGCTTTCCATTTTTCTCTCATTTTTTCAGTTTTGATCTGATTTTTTTGTGCAACATGATAAATATAGAAATATGTGTAGAAGAATTATACATGTTGAGCATATAGTGGATTACTTATTGTCTAGGGGAGGGATTAAGAGAAGGGAGGGAAAAAAATTTGGAACACAAGGTTTTGCAAGGATGAATGTTGAAAATTATCTTCGCATATATTTTGAAAATAAAAAGTTATTACTTAAACAAAAAAGTAATGACGTTACACAGTCAATTGTTGCCAATGACATGAACATATTTTACTTTTATCCAAATAAGTTTAATCTATCAAGAGAAATATGAAAAAAGTTTTTAATCATAGATAATTAAACATGTTAATTAAAGTAACTCTCCGTTATACCTCCCTCTTTTCAGAATGTTAAAGGTGAGAAGTTAAAAAGAAAAACACATCATTGAAAGAGGCTGTGAAAAAATGGGCAAACAAAAAAACTTTATGTTTAGCTCTAAAATGAACACATATTCTTAAAATCATTTTAAAATTAAACTCAATAATCTGACACACCTTTTAAATAACAATCAAAGTAGGGCAGCTAGGTGGCACACTGGATAGAGCACCAGCCCTGAAGTCAAAAAGACCTGAGTTCAAATCTGGCCTCAGACACTTACCACATCCAAGCTGTGTGACCCTGGCCAAGTCACTTCACCCCAATTGCCTCAGCAAAAAAAAAAGAAAAAAAAAACTTTTAAGGAAAATAAGGAGCCATAGTTTTTTTTTTTTTTTTTTTTTTTTGTATTGACAGAGGACTAGAGATTCAAACATTAACGATAATTTAGAAAATGGCTGTTCAAAAATGACATATGAGTATATTACTATATTTGTTGACCAAAAGAAATAATGGAAAGGCTTGGTTAAGAGAAACTCGGGAAAACTTGTATAATGTGATTCAGAGTAAAGTGGACAAAACAAAGGGCTGGATTTCTATAATAATAGCATTATAAAGGAAGACAATTTTTACCTAAAATGAGAACTCTGATCCTGCAAAGACCATTTGCCCTTCTAGAGAACTAATTATCATGCATGTATTTACTTCTTGACAGAAAGGTAACAAATCAAGATGGAGTACAAGAATAAGAGATGGGACACCTCAAAGTTTAAATTTTTTATAACATATTTTTAGAAGGTCTTTTATTTTTCTTTTACAAGGAGAGGGCTGAGTTTTTGGAAAATGACAGGTGATAAGAATAGGATAGGAATAAAAAACAAAGAGAGAGAATAGAAAAATATGAATGCTGTCTCTTTCATTAGGCTGTGACCTTCTTGAAGACTGAGAATTTCTTTTACCTTTATTTGTAACCTGAGAACATAGGACAGTGCCTGGCATAGATATTTGTTGACAAATTGAAAACAGATGATGTGTTGTCACCACTGTCATTGTAGATAGTTCTAGATAGTAGTTAATCAATGACAAGAAAAAAATTGAGGCAATACAAGAAACTTCAAAAGGATTTTTTTCCAGGTGATATGATTACTTAAATGTTGAACCATAAAGTGTAAAATAAAAAAAATTAACAAAATAATTTTAAGTTGTAAGATATAAAACCAACCCAAGAAATCTGGAGAATTTTTGTATGTTAACAAAAAAGCTCATGAGAAAGAGATATAAAAGACTGTGTATTCATAATTAATATGGAATATATAAATTATCTGAGACTTCCTTTACCAAGACACAAAGGAGAACAAATGGACTTCAACATTAATTAAAGACAAGCTTTAATCATTTGAATAATGACTTTGCCATAATTCTTCTGGGAGAGGGAACTTCCAGGTGAGGAATTTCATCTATTAATGTACTAGGCCAATCCTGTGCAATTTAAAGTCTAAAAAAATTGACAGAGCATTGAGAGGCTAAAGGATGTGCCTAGAATTGGAGAACTTAGATGTGGTGGAGTGAGATCTGAAAGAAGGTCTTGTTGGCTTCATGTCTGCCTTCTCTCAATTGCCTCCTACTGCTTATAAACTTCTAATGGTTAAGCCTTTCTAACAGAGCCAAAATATAAGTCTAATACTAAATATTAAAACCAATGAATTTATATGCTCTTTTCAATATCAAAAAATTACCAAATATTTCCTCATAGAATGAAGGGCATATGTAGATGTAAATATGTAATTTATATATTTGTGTGTATATAGATTTATACATACATACATAAGTATACACTTACATTTCCAGGATTATATTATACAAGAACAATAACAAACATTGTAAAGAAAAACAACTTTGAAAGTCTTAAATACTCTGAAAAAATGCAGTGATCAAGTGATCAATATCTGCAGAAAAGCTCCCAAGAAGCATGGATTCCAAATCTTGACTGAGAAGTCATGGTTACCAGGAGTGTGTATGTGCATCCAACAGCTTCATAGAAATCCTGCTCAGGGTTTACCTCTTGGAATCAGAGTGAGAAAAGCAGAAAACTGGATAAAGATGTGAGGGTCAAAAGAGAAAAAAGAAGAATGCCTCATGTCTCAGCTCACATTCTTTGTCACCATTAGCCTAGAACTGAGGACAATGTCAAAGTCTCTGTAGACGCTTCTGCTGAATCTCTTGGCCAGACTAAGGCTATCGCTTTATATTGGCACCCTCCCTTTGTCTTCCTTTTACCTCCTTTAGAAGCTCTGGGAATCATTAGATTATTCCCAGGGATATGTATTGGTGGCAAGGTGATGAATAGAGGTATAATTTCCAGAGTGCTTGAGAGTCATATGAATTAGGGAAGAACTGGGCCTGATCTCTATACTTTCCATAGAGGGTGGTATTCTCTCAACTGCCCCCTTGTACAGAAGAATCTTAGTAGCCCATGAGGGTCCCCAGAACTGGAGGGTCACATTGATTCATGAGGTCACTTCTAGGCTAGGTGAGGCTGTGAAGGAAGGCTTGAGGAATACATCTGGAAAAACAAGGAGTACAGAGATCCTCAAGATCACCTCCACAATTGCTATGAGCATGGATGGATGGGGAACAAGACTGGAGAGGTCTGTGAAGAACTCCCTATCAACACCTGCTTCCATTGATTCTGATCATTCATTGCCCAAAGTCTGTTTCCCTGAACAGAAGTGGATATTAAACCTCGGGTATTTTTAGGGCTATCTTGGTATAGGAAAGTTATTTCCCATTGCATTCTTGTCCCTTGAGCTTGGTACAGTACCTGAGATGGTCCATCCTTACGCTTCTGCTTTCCACTTCTTAAGGGCCACTCAGTTTTTGTCCTAATCTTTACTTTATGATGATACAATGAGCCTGAAAAGTATGTTCTCACAGATTTTCTGGGCTACCTATAAATCCTACTTCCCATCCCTCTACCTTGTACCTTGGGTACTTGACCCCACTCTCCCTTTACACTCAGATATGTAGGATCTCATTGGGCTTAAACACCTGGTAGAAAATGGCTTTCTAGTAGATACATCTGTAATTGCCACCATCCTGGGCCATCATCTTCATTACCATCATCTTCCTTATCATTGTCATGCCCCACATTGGTCGCCATAATGTGGTGCTCTTTTTCTTTAAAATATAATATAATCGTTCTCTGTGGGAGCAGGTTTCTTGGGGAGGTTTTCTGGAGGCAGCCTTAGTTTCAGTTAAAAGTAATAATCACCTCAAACGCAGCCAGATGATAAAAGTTCAAATGTTTATTTTCTCCTTCCAAAATAGCCCAGTTAGTTTTTCTTAGAGGCCTATCTTTCTGCTTGGTTTCAAGAGCTCTTGCAGTTGTCCTTTGCCTCTGCTTTCTTCGGCCTCCAGCCAGCACAAAGGTGAAAGTTGGAATGAATCTGTCTTGCTTCCGAGAGAGGGTTTGTGGGCTTCTGTATGTCCCAGAGTGCTCTTGGCTCTCAATTTCCCAGCGTGCTCCTCTCTGACTTTTGGCAATGTTCCGAACTAACTAACTTGAAGCTCTAAGAGCTTCTATATATATGATCTCCCAAAGGTTGACTCCTCCTGAGGGAGGGATTAAGGGAGGTGTGAATTTGGATATCTTATCCTAAACCCTGAAATCTCCTAAATGTGTGAACTCCAATGAGTACTTAAATAAATTAGTGAGCTAGAGGATTTGCTAAGTACCATGATAAATTAGCACTTTGTAAGGATTCCAACAATCACCATCATCTCCTTTTTCATAATCACCATCACTACCACCACCACCACAAAGTTCATCCTCATTATTATAAAGGCTCAGAATTAGAGCTTTTGTCACTAAAAGCTTCTAGAATATGGCTAATGTTTTGAGCTTTGGCTGCATTTTTATTTCCTCTTCATTTCCCTATAGATACTTTGAAAGCCCTCTAAAAAAGAAACAAAAACAAGGGCCTGAGTAAAGTTTTAGTCTCATTAAACTTTCGCAGGTACAGGAACAGGATATATATGGGACAGGGGAGGGATAGGGTAGTGAGCCTTGGACAAGGCTCAGAGACTAAAAGAAGAGAGAGTCATGGAATCCAGAGGGGACTAGTTGGGCCTAGTCCAGAGCCTTTCACTCCCTTATATATTCATTCATGCTGGAGGGA
The DNA here is from genome assembly GCF_016432865.1 of Antechinus flavipes. Taxonomy (NCBI): domain Eukaryota; kingdom Metazoa; phylum Chordata; class Mammalia; order Dasyuromorphia; family Dasyuridae; genus Antechinus; species Antechinus flavipes. Next base: position 623,021,902 of record NC_067400.1, on the reverse strand, counting down.
GGAGCAAAAACATCCTCCCATCACTTCCTTTTATGGAGGGCTGAAAATGCTCATCATCTCTTCATTTGCCACCTGCTGCTATGCTAGGATTTTCTGTCACCATCATCTTGATCATACTCAGATTCAGGTACTCTCTGATACTGTCCTTTCTCCATCTTCTTCAGTGTCCTCTTGCTTATTATCTTCTCCATTAGGCTGTAAATACCTAGAGGACAGAATTATTTTTTCATTTTTCTATGTTGCCTCATTAGGGTTTATCACTTAGGACCTCAATAAATGTTCATTGTATCATATTGTATCATTTATTGATTCATCCATTCAATAAATGCTTATTATATCCACTATGTGCAAATCAAACTGTTAATGCAAAAATAAAGCTGAAAAAATTTAACTCCTTCCTTCAAAGACATTACATTATTTCAAAGAGATTACATTGTAGATATACAGCTACAAGATGTATATAATGAGCAAATACTAAGTTAACAAAAGTTACATAGTCATTTCAAGAGAGGGAAGATGTCAAGAACTGAGGGAGGGGCAGTAGTACCAGCCAGGGTCTGGGAAGGACTTAGCACATGAAAAGTTGATCAAAGGAAACTAATGATTCTAGAGGTCAAAACAGAGGGGGAATGGTAATCCAGACAGGAGGCAGGGGCACATGCTTGGAGAGGTACCATTTTCATAGAAATTTATATTAGGTAGTCTTCCTTCCTTTTTTGCATCTAGGTTCCTTACCCAGCTGTTCAAGTTTTAGGGTCATTTTTGGGCCTATGCTCTTGGTCTTCCTCCAGGTCTTCCATTCCTTACTTAGGATGAACCCTAGGATTATAAGGACTAGTGTGGCCAGGCCAATATGTATGACATTCCCCACAGTATAATTCTTTTGGACAGAATCTGAGGAAGAAAAGATCAGAGGCAGTCATTGATGCAAGAACGGAACTTTTTGATTCAAAAGTCTTTGAAATGTCCCAAATCCTAGCCTGCTCCATCCTTCTCTCCTGTTAGCTGAGAGTTCCCCACAAGTCACTTCAATTCAGCTCTAGACATCTTAGTTTGGGACAGGACCACACTGGAAAAAAATTCTGAGATTGACTTTCTTGTTACTAACGTTCACATTCACATGAGGAAGATTCCTCATCTCTTGTACTTTCCTCCCCTTTCTCTGATCCTGTGTACTGCAGAACCTGGAACTCCATACCTCCATACCTCCAACTTTTATTACTTCTCTAGAGCAAAGGTCATCCCTGAGATTGAGAGGGAGTGGAGTGCAGAAGTATACAATGACAACATCTGGGACAGGTAGTAAGACAGGGAAAGAAGAGATAGGTCAATATGTCAAGACATTATGAAAGGTCAGTGTAATTGGAGCATAGGCAGGCTTCCAGCTGGCAAGGAGTCAACAGGATGGTGAAAGCATGGCCTCAGAGGAAACTTGTATTAGAAGAGTGAGTGGGATGACTTCTGAAATGAAGGACAAAATCTGTGCAAGTGGAGTTGTTGAGGAAAAGTGGATTGAGTAGTGATAGTTGAAACTGCTGGGAATATCAGGAGGATGTATACTCCTGTGGGCAAGATCCCTGGGGCATGGTGATCATTCATGAATAGGAGAGCTAATTCCGAACCTCTGAGACCCATAAAACTTGCAATATCTAAAGGTCCTGATTGACCTCAGCCTTCCCTGAGGTGAGCAGCATGGATATTTTCTTTGAGAGGAACCTCCCAGTACCAGAAAGGCCTTCACCTTTCTCTGTGGCCCACTCATGGCTCTGCACTCCAAAGTGCTTCAGTGGGTGAAGATATCTATGGGTTCAAGGATTGGAAGGATTAGTTAATGTGAACAGATGATGAATGAGTTGTGTGAATTTCTGTCTAAGGTGATAGAAAACATACTGAAATCCAAGCAGAAAATAACCTCTTCAAAATGTAGATGGAGCTGAACCTTGGCAGCTGAGTCTAGATAGAGATTGAAGAGATTATTGAAAGCTCACCTTGAAAATTGATTCTATACAGACAGTATTTGTTTTAAGTGGCAAAAGCTGTTGCACAGGGTTGGAGGTGAAGTATATGTCCTTGTGGAGGTTCATAATACCTGCTGACTGAACTCTGAAAAGTTCCTGAGCTAGGAAATAGGTTCTCCCAGAATATCCTGTTTACATTTCTTTCAAAAGACTTCCCCAGGAAAACAGATACTAAACTCCTTCCTTGCCCATAAATTGTGGGGATGTTAGTACAGCCCTAATCGCTAATGCTTCCATGTTGCCATCGTCAAAGGTGTCCAGTTGTCTCCTCTGTGACTAACCTGCCCTGATTCAGGCTCTCATCATTGAGCGGCTAATTATAGCAAAACCCTTTTTGAATCTGACCTGTCTACTCCATGACTCCCCATACTTAGTGTTCCCTTTATTAACCTGCCAAAGCACAAGGCTCTGACTGTATCTTTACCCTACTCAATAAACTCTTGTGCATCCCTCCTACTCCCAGGATTGGAAAGAAAAGTCCCTGTTTAGTATCTACAACTCTTGACCAGCTGTTCCTTTCCTCGCTTTGGTCCCTTCTACTATTTTACTGTCCTGCTTTAACGCTCCCATTTATCCTCACTGATCTTTGGGATGATGCTTCCAGATGATGCTCTAATTTCTGTAATTGCTTTCAGTTCCTTGTAGGGGGTGAGGAATGGGGCAGTTACCAGTACCTTCCTGTTGGGTTCCTCTCACCTCTTACTAGAAGCTCCAGGACATCATTAGACTGCTTCCAGAGACTTTCATTGGTGCCCAGCTGATAGCTGCAGCTGTAATTGCCAGAATGCTCAGGGGTCACATGAGTCAAGAAGAACCTGCCCCAGTCTTCATGGGCTTCCATACTGTGCAGGATTCCCTCAACTCCTTCCTTGTACAGAGCAAACCTAGGAATCCATGAGGGTCCCCAGCAAAGGAGGGTCACATTGGTCCCAGAGGCTACCTCTAGACCAGTCCAGGCTGAGAGGGAAGGCTTCTGGAATGCATCTGGAAACACAAATAAAGACCTGAGATGCTCAAGATGCCCTCCACAGTTGTGCTGAGGGTGGGTATAATGGGGGCAAGATCATAGAGGTCTCTGAAGAATTTCCTGACCAACCATTCCATTGATTTTGAACATTCATTGTCCTGAGTCTGTTTCCCTTAACAGGGATAGATACTAAACTCCAGAGGGTCTTTGGGGCTGTCTAGGAAAATACGGTTGTTTTTCCTTCCATTCTTGTCCCTTGAGCTTGATGCAGTTCCTGAGCTGGTTCATCCTTCCAACTATGTTTTCCACTTCCTAAAGGATAACCAGTCCTTATCCCAACCTCTCCTTTATTCTGTTAAAAAAAGCACACATTTTTTGGTCTGCCTTTCAATCTTAATTTCCATACCTCTATTTTGTATATTGAGAACTTGAAGCCATTCTTACCTGTCACCCAGATCTCTAGGGCATCACTGGGCTCCGACACCTGGTACGGAGCCATTCTTTCAGAGTAGACACAGGTGTAGTTGCCAGAATCCTGGGCCCTCACAGAGAGGAGGGGGAAGTAAGCCAAGCTGCCAGATGTGCTCTGGCTCTGCAGGGGCTGAGGGCTGCCCATCTTCAGCAGAGTGAATGTTACTCTCCAGAGTGTTGACTGAAGGGGCTTCCTGCACAGGAGAGTCACATGTTGCCCAGGCTCCACCACCAGGCCTGGGAGGGCTGAGAGGGAAGGCTTGGGCAGAGATCCTGAGAGGAGAAGAATGGGGGCCGGTGTCAGGACGCTTGGGTCAAGTCCCTGTTCTGCCTCTTGGTTCCTGTGTGACCATGACTCATTTGTCGGGTCCATCTGAGACTCAGTTATCTCTTCTGTAAAGGAGTGGGTATGAATAAAAGATGTCTGCTATCATTCTATTCACAGCCAGCTAGCAATCTAAGCAACTGTCACACTGCAGGGACTTCACCTAGCCTATGGTCTCATACCTTTGATGACTGACAGGCAGAGAGAGCTTTTTCTCATTGGGGCCATTACAGACAGGCTCAAGGCTGAGCCTAAATTCAGAGCTCAGATCAGGGTCCAGGAGAGAGAAAGCTTGTCTCTGGGCTCTGTCCCCCACTTTTAAGTGACCCTGGACAAGTCCTTTCCCCTGTCAGGGCCTCATGTGATCATTGGTGATGGGAGGATTTGGCCCCTTTCAGCTCTGGGTCTCTGTGCCTTTTCTACTCCTAACTCAGAGCTCACCATCAACTTTTACCTGAGATCCCAGATCACAATAGAAATATCTCATATCTTACAAGATCCCTGACTCAGGACCGACCCCAGAACAGATCAGGCTGTGTAGGCCCCCTGACCTTGGCTCTGTGAGACTCCTGTCTGGGCGCAGAACAGAGGGGTCACACTCAGCCTTATTCTGGGGTCCCCACACCCCTCACCTGTCACCACCAGCTCCAGGACCTCACTGAACTCTGATTGTGCACCCGATTCTGTCCTGTTCTTGTAAGTACATCTGTAGCTCCCATTGTCCTCAGGTCTGACAGAAGGGAGAGAGAAATCAGTCCAGAGATCTGCTGAGTTGTGGTTCTGTAAGGGCTGCCAGGTTTCAGCCTTCCACAGAGTAAAAGTCACTTCCTCAAGAGAAGCCAGCCTGGGCCTTGAGCACCAGAAAGTGATGTTGGTCCCTGGGGCCACCACAAGATCCGGCTGGGCCCACAGAGTGGGTCTGGGTAGTTGTCCTGAGGAGAAAAGGGTGCCTGAGGTCAATGTCAGATGTCATTTCTAAACCCCTCTGCTAACCCCCCGAGAGGGCCAGCAGAAATCTTGTTTCTGGTCTCACTCTCTCCCTTAGATCCTATCTGAGTGGAGAACACCCCCATTATCCTGGGCCCTAAACTGAGATGGCCCAGAGGTTCCTCCCAGTCCCATTCCAACCATCCATTCAGAATTCCTTGGATCTTATGCTTTCCCCCTAACTTTGCGGGCCTCTATGTGGGGACATGGAATGGGTACTTAGGGATTCTTGTGACTAGTCACCAAGCACAGTCAGCTCCATGGCTGGGCTAAGATGGGATGCTCTGTGTGGAGGTGTCTTCTTGTAGTAAATACAGCTATAGCTCCCAGTGTCCTCGATCCCCACAGATGGAAGTGAAAATTCAGTCCTGGGCCCTGCAGGGATCTGTAGCAGTAAGGGCTCCAGGCTCTCTGCATCCAGCAGGGCAAAACTGTAGTCCCGAGGGGGGGATTGCTGGGGCATTTGGCACCAGATGGTCAGTGGTTTTCCTGGAGATATCAAGGTTCCATGTAAGACTCCAATCTTGGGGTTGGGGAGGACTCCTGAGAAAGGAGGAAGGAAGAAAGTTAATGGTCTGTTCTCCCCAATCCCATCTAATCATTGCATGAAAAGAGCCAAGCAGGGAAAGGGTGGGCCAAGGGTGCTTGGTCAGACCCATTTGCACCTGTAAACCTGGGGTATTTGGTATATGGGCTCCTTGGTCACCCTGAGAAAGCTGTTCTCAGCCTAAGAAGGTTGTGAATGTACTAAGCAATGGGGGAGAAGGTCACCCTGTCCCTCTTCTTACTTCCTTCAAGGGGGCCAACTTTGGCTCTACGGCCAGGCCAGTAGGACCAAGAAAGGACTCTAATACAACATCACAGACAAATTCAGACTTTTTTCTTAAGTTTTAAGGTATGAAAATCTTGGTCTTCTCTTCCCAATAACCCCATAACTGTGGGATAGAGAGAATTTCTAGATTCCCAGGCCCCAATTTCCCCATACTGTGGCAGGTCCTTGTTCTATCACCCACGTTCATACTGGAGTGAAACCAGAGCAGGAGCTGCTAGAGGAGAATGGGGGCTCCCTCTGACCTCTGCTTTTCCTGCCCTCATTCATCACTTATCAGTCATTTCCTGCTTGTTGAAGGGGGAGCTCCAAAGATTTAGGGAAGGGGTCATTCTTGCTACTGCAAAGATGGTCACTGTCCCAAGGATCACAAAGTTTTTAGCTCAAACACCCTTATTAGACCATCCAGCCCATTAGAATATCAGCTTCATGTCATGAAGGGGGGAACTGAGTTCCAGAAGGCTAGGACTTTCCCATAGTCACCCCACCAGCATCTAGGGGGACAGGTGTGTGAATGTTATTTTACAGTCACCAAATCAGGCTCCTTCTCTCTTCATCAGGCTATTTTCTGTCACAGGCAGATGGACAGTAGCTTAGGGTGCTGAGAAAGGCCCCAGTGCTAGAGTGGAACCATGAAAGAGGTAAATACAGGTGCTAGGAAGGGCCAGGACTTTGCCACTTGATGCCAGCTGGGACAGCATCCTGGGGCAGCCAGCATCTGAGCTGGATTTTAAGCATGTATAGGAAAGTGATGGGTGAAGGTCAGATGGACATTATAGGCAGGGGAAACAGGGTGAGCAAAGGCAGAGAGGTGGGACATGATGGGGATAGGGGGAAACATCTGTCCAGGCTGATGGGAATATAGGAAGGCCAGAAGGGAACACTGGGAGACAGAAAGGGGCAGGTGGGATTTTGGTGGTGTGAGCATAAAGAAGAAAGGAAAAGTTCATCTAGGTAAAGTTTCCTTAGTAAAAGCTGGGTGCCCTGGCTCCCAAAGGCAGCTGTGTATGTCTGAGAGAGGAACAGCCTGGCTTATGTGGCTGAGTCACCAAGGGACCCTGAGCAGATGAGGGGAGATCCATGGGTTTGCAGCCAAGAGAAATGGGTCTTAATCCTGCTCCTGACACTTAAGATCCTGCTGACTTGCTCGAGTCACCTTACCTCTTCTCCAGGTCTCAGTTTCTCCATCTCTAAAAGAAAAATCATCACATGTGAGCTCTCCTCCTGGCAGAATTATTGAGGGGGAATATTTCTAAACTTTATAATCTTAAACTCTGAGTGGGTGAGGCAGGTGGTCTCAGAGCCTATGGAAGTGGTTGGTGAGCAGAAACAGTTAATAAAGACCAACAGTTCCCTTTACTCATCGACTCTCTAGAGATGGATGTGGGGCTTCTCTCCCAGGACTGGCCTTTCCCCAAAGGATGGTTTGATACCTGCACCCCTCACCTGTCACCATCAGGGCCAGGGGTTCACTGTATTCCGACCACAAGGGCCCCTTTCCAGAACGGCACCTGTAGCTTCTGGCATCTCTCCAGTCATCTACTTTCCTGAGCACAAAGTCTGCCTGTGACCACGAGTCATTTCTCTCCTCTCTGAGCTCTCCATCCATCCAGAGCTGGAATCTGTCACTCCCCAGTTGGCCCTGGCACCTGAGGGTCACATTCACTCCCTTGGGGACTACAGGACTTGGGAGAGCCCAGAGGGTGGGTCTTGGGAAGATTTCTGAAGAGGAAAGAAATTTGATTTTTAGGGATGCCTCTGGAGCCAGTGTTTCTCCTCCACATCCTGAAGTCCCTCCTTTCATCACTCCTTCCATTCCTTGCAATGTCGCCTGTTTTCCTCTCTGTTTATCCTGGGAGTGGATTTCTGGGTTGATTTGAGACAAAGAGTGAAAAGAGAACTTTGTGCTTTTGGGGACAGGACTCACCCATCTGTGCCCTAACCTCCCAGTGCCGACAAAGCCCTGTAAGAGAAGATCAGGTTATAGATGGCTCCTCTCCAGCCCACGCTGGCTTCTTCCCCAGCCCTTGCCAAAGCCCCTGATCATCTAAATCCACTTTGATCAGAATATGAAGGGGGATCCCTGGGAGCAGAGACTGGGTCCTGCTTTGCCCCCAATGATTCTGTCTCCTCTTTAGTTTTCCTTCCTGTCCTTCTGACTCAATCAGCCAAGCGTCATGGCACCATGTCCCTCCCTCGCCAGGGTTAACCTTGGAGACTCACCGATGGAGAGCAGCAAAGTGAATGTGGAGTCCATGATGGGTCTTCAGCTCTGTCCCTGCCTCCACTGTGCAGTGAACCAGAGGTTGCAGGACTGGAGGCTGGTCCAGGATGTGGTGGCCAGCCCTTCTACCTCAGGCCTCCTAAACCCTGACCCCACAGTTTCCGCACTTATACTGATGAAAGGGACCATGGTTCTCCAAGGCTTATTTCTGAATGAATTGGAGTGACTTAAAGTAAATGGAACCTGGAAAGGACTATGGAATATGATGGGTATTTAGTGTTAAAGATGGCTGACGGTGATCTGGGGTCTCCATACACACATCTCTGTTCTGTGAAAGGAGCAGCATCGGCCACAAAAATCCTGACCCTGAAATCACCAGGATTCAGCTTCAACGCCCAATGCTACAGCTCTGGAAGACTGACTTGAGTGGTAGATGGGCACATGTTCCATGCCTGGTATGATTTCTGGGTGAGTGTCCTTTGCTGGTATCTTAGTATGAACATCCTCACCAGCAGCCACCACACCCACAGTAAGAACAGCAGTGGATGTCAGTGTAAAGTACTTTCAGCTTGGCAAATATTTTACAAACGTGTTCTCATTTGAGCTTCAGAACAACCTTTGAGGTAGGTATCACATTATCCAGATTTTACAACTGAGATCGCAGATGTAGACAGAGTTAAATACCCTGCCCAGGCTCATAAAACAAATAAGTATCTACGTCAGGTTTGAACTCAGCCTTTCCTGGTTCTAATCGATTAAAATCATGAATCTAAATGCAGATGATGTAGGCATTTGTTGCTCTCAATCTCCAAGTATAGAAATGACTCAGTAACTCCATCTCCTGTAGGATGCCAAAATGGCCAGCACTGGTATTGGCTGCTCTGCTTGCCCTTTGTTCAGCCCTTCTCCATATGCTTACAATAGCTGGCTGACTAGGACATATCGAGTCGATTGGAACAGTAGCTGACTGTTCTGGGCTGTCTTGCACATCATCAGTCAATAATCTGTTGGCACAGAGTCCCACGACACAGGTGGCATCCTAGCTAGAAAGACCCCAGCTCAAACTCGATGACCATTTATCAAGCTTCTGCCATGTTGCCTGACCTGTGTTAGTTGCTAGGAATTCAAATAGAAAAAAGAAATAGATCAGTCCTTACTTTATTGGTGAGGGCAACAATATATTCCAGTACAAGCATTTATGCAGGATGAATTTGCAGGTTAAGGGTCAACTCTCATTTAAATGATTGTTAATGACAGTACAGGTGTTGAGAGAGCCTAAAGAAAATGTGGGGAATAATGGGCTGGGATACAAAGGGACCTGAAGTTAAAGTAATGAAGCATGGCCAAAGAGAGTCTAGAATGCAGATAGTTTTGACCTTGGCAGTGCGTGGCTCAGCATAGCTGGTGAAGGCTTTGGGTGGTACCCAGGCAGGTTTTCAATTCATATAAAAGTAAGAGTCATCAATATTCCTTCTCTGTGTTTGGAAAATGTGAATGAGAACACAATTTGATTGTAGATCTGATGGTCCCAGGTTCTGTCTGATGCACAATCAATGCATCGAGCAGACTTTGTAATCTTCTGGGGATTCAAAGACAGAAATCTTCCCTAAAAGTCTCCATTCTCTCAGGTTACATAGCATGTACATGGGCTATGTTTATACAGAATAAATATACGCAAGGTTAGTATAAAATAAATATACATCTGTGAGTAGATATATATTTGTCAGGGAAGTAAGGCACTAATATATATGCTACTAGGAATGATTCCATTTTCACAGTGGTGTGTGAGCAGATTCTCCAATGAATGGAGGATCTCAGTGAGACAAAGGTGGTGGGGGAAGGGCTTACAGAAATGACGATGGCCCAAACAAAGATATATCCCTATATAGAAACAGATCTATCTATATAAATACACACCTCATAGCAGAGTATAAATATCAGAGTCAATTTTTCATCTAACTATCTGGTGGTTTGAGGGAATGGAAAACCTGAGGTGAGACCAATGTGGTGAGATGACAGTTCCAAACATGCTGAAACCCTCATCTTTATTTCAAGAAGTGTTACAAGCTTAGGCTGTGAGAGTGGTGCTTTGCCTTGCCTCCATCAGGCCACATCCAAAATACCTTGGAGTGGGATCCTGTAGAATCTGAGGGATCCTGTAAAATAATGAGGGAAAATCCTGGGCAGGGTGATATGAATGATCACCAGTCATTCACCTGGCAAATCCCCTCCATGAATTTGGGGGATTTATAATTCAGAGGCCCTGCACTGAGGGATTAGAAGAAAATATTGATAAGTGATTAAGAATTAGTTCTGCTCTGGGCTGAGAGCCTGCTTAGAAAGGTTAAGGTCAAGGATGAAACAGCTTCCTCCCCAGAGAAAACAGGAGGGATAACTCATGCGTTTTTCCCTTGATCTCTCCTTGGCCCCTTCTGTATCTTAGGAAGAGAGAGGTTTCCAGGATTGGGAATCTTTTCCGCAATCCCCTCCCCTCAAGTCATTTTTATATCCCTTTCTTGCCCCAATAACTTACATAGTGGTTGCTCTTTGGGGCCTTCAGGCTGCATGTGGGTACTCTAACAGAGACAAGGGTAACAAAGACCACTGTGATATGGAGAGGAGGAAATAGGACAGGAAGAAAATGTTCCATCTGGGAGACTTTATGAACACCCCGTAAGTCACCATGTCTCTAATTCAATATAGAGGTTCCAAGGTTATATTGGAAGGAAGAAACAGGATTATGGGGAAAAGAGGTGAATCTACTTATCTCCTAAGGCTCTCTCCATGCTCATACCCTGGTGATACACGAGAAGGGAAGAAGCAAAGGCAGGGAAGATCACAAAGAAGAAATGGCAAGTCCCAGTCCCAACCTAATTTTATTCCTTATGACAAAGATTCAAGGCTGTTTTACCTATAGAGATGAATCCTTGGCAGAGGAATGCCATCAAGAGAAGGCAAATCAAGGATGAAATGGATCTGAATCTGATAATGAGGGTGTTACTGGGACCTGATCCTAGTGTGGCTGAGGGAGAAGAATCTTCATAAATCAATATCGTTAGACAATCACATTGTATTTATATATTCTTCTCTTATTTCCCTCCAGATATACCAATCTTCACTAGCATTGCAAAGATTAATAGAAGTGCTGCTCAGAAAGGGCTTCTCCCTTGAAATTATATTCAGAAGCCTAAGAACTAGCATAGCATTATGGGTTCCAGGGAAGAGTGAGGGAAAGTCTCACATGCCAAGCCACAATCTTTTTTCTACAGGCCTGGAACTGAGGAAAAGATTAAAATATCAGTAGTGTCTGTTGCCACGTTTCTTGGTCAGAGCCAAAGTCTTGGTTTCTTTTCCTTCTAGGGGCTGAGTGAGAGATTGTCATTGGCTCCTTCCAATGAATATTGTGGGCTGCTTCTTCTTACTTCTTACTGCAGGGGGTCATTGACTTTTTTCCAGAGACTTCCCTTGGTGCAAAGCTAGTAATGGCAGCCAAAGTCCTAGAGGATTACCTTCATCAGGAATAGCTGTTCTCCATCTTGAGTGATATCCATGTTTGGAAGAATTTTTTCATCTCCTTCCTTTTAGAGAACAATGCCATTATTCCTTGAGGGTCCCCATCCCAGCAGGGTCACATTGGCCCAGAGATCACTTCTCAGCTTCACAGTCATAATTTGGGTGGGTGGGAAAGGTATTAATAGCTGCAGAGTCTCAGAATGACACCATCACTTCCTTAGTCACTTTCAGACTTTCAATCTTGACTGATTTCCAAACTTGAAGTTTATTTTATGCCTTAAGTACATGAACACACTCACCTGCCATGTAGGTGACATCACTTGACCCAGATAACTGGTAAGGAGTCATTCTTCTATAGTAGAAACAGTTGTAGTTGCCAGCATCCTGGACTCTCACAGAGAGCAGGGAAACATTAGCCAAGGTTTCAGCTGGGATCTGGCTCTGCAGAAGCTGAGGGCTGCACACTCTCAGCAGAGTGAGTGTCACTCTCCAGAGTGCTGATTTAGAGGCCTTGCTGCACTGAAGAGTCACATGTTTCCCAAGTTCCACCAACAGGCCTGGAAGGCCTGGGCAGAAGGAAGGCTTGGGCAGAAAACTTGATTTGGGCCATATTTCCACCTTTGTTCAAACCCATTTTAGAAACCCTCAGTCTTTTCCCAATTTCCATCTCATAATGGTCAAATCACATTAGAATAATGTATCTTAAATGCATGCCTGGGCTGCTTTACAAGCTTGAGTCCCATATCTGTAATCTAGATCTCTAAGACCTCATTTGTTTCAGAGATTTGAAAGGAATAGCAAGATTTGAATCTTCTTGGAGTCCTATCAGATTTCTTTTATGACACAGATATGGTGCTGATCACTAAACCAGGTAGGGTGAAAACAGAGAAAGAAAATCATAGACCAATTTCCCTAATCAACATTGATATTGAAAATCTTAAATAAAATATTAGCAACGATATTACAGAAAATCATCCCCTGGATAATACACCATGACCAAGTAGAATTTATACTAAAAAAATGGTTCAATATTAGGAAAACTATCAGCATAATCAACTACATCAATAACCAAACTAACAAAAATCATATGATTATTGCAATAGATGCAGAAAAAGCATCTGATGAAATCCAACACCCATTCCTATTAGAACTCTGGAAAGTATAGGAATAAATGCACTTTACCTTAAAAAGATCAGCAACATTAGTTTAAAACCACCAGCAATAATCATATATAATGGGGACAAATGGAAACCATTCCCAATAAGATTATAAGTGAAACAGGGCTTCCCACTATCACCATTCCTATTCAATATCATATTAGAAATCTTGTCTTTGAGCACCAGCCCTGAAGTCAGGACAATCTGAGTTCAAATCTGGTCTCAGACACTTAACACTTCTTAGCTGTGTGACCCAAGGCAAGTCATTTAACCCCAATTGCCTTAGCCAAAAATAAAAATAAATTAAAAACATCTTAGCTTTGGCAATAAGAGAAGATAAAGAGATTAAACGAATTAGAGTAGGCCATGAGAAACCAAATTATCATTCTTTGCTGATGATATGATGGTATCCTTAGAAACCTAGAGAATCAACTAAAACACTACTAGAAACAATTCACAAAACTCCCAAGTTGCAGAATACAAAAGAAATCTACATAAATGATCAACAAAGTTCAGTTGCAAGAGATACAAAAAGAAATTCCATTCAAAATACCTGTCAATAATACAAAATATTTGGGAATCTTTTTGCCAAGGGAAATTCAGGAACTATATAAATACAATTACAAAACACTTTCCACACAAATAAAGTCAGATCTAATCAGTTGGGAAAATATCAAGTGCTCATAGGTAGGCTGAGTGAATACAATAAACATGACAATACTACTTAAATTACCTATTTATTTAGTGCCATACCAATCAAAATCCTAAGATATTATTTTACAGACCTAGAAAAAATAGTAACAAAGTTCATCTGGAAGAACAAGGTCAAGAATTTCAAGGGAATTAATGAAAAAATTCTAATGAAGGTGGCCTAGATGTGCCACACCTAAAACTATATTATAAAAAAGCAGTCATCAAAACCATTTGGTATGGGCTAAAAAATAGAGAAGTCAATCAGTAGAATAGGTTAGGATCACAGGACAAAATGAAGGACTATAGCAATCTAGTGTTTAAGAAACCCAAAAAACTCAGATTTTGGGATAAGAATTCACTATTTAACAAAAACTGCTGGGAACATTGGAAAAAATGGATGGAAGAAATTAGGGTTCAACCCACACCTAACACTACATACCAAGATAAGATCTAAATGAAATAAAGAGAGACATTATTTTTTATTATAGTTTTTTATTTACAAATATATGCATAGGTAATTTTTCAGCATTGACAGTTGCAAATCCTTTTGTTCCAACTTTTTCCCTCCTTCCTCCCACCCCTTCCTCGAGATGGCAGGTTGACCAATACATGTTAAATATGTTAAAGTATAAGTTAAATAAAATATATATATATACATGTCCAAACAGTTATTTTGTTATATAAAAAGAGTCAGACTTTGAAATAGTGTATAATTAGCCTGTGATGAAAATCAAAAATACAGGCAGACAAAAATAGAGGGATTGGGAATTCTATGTAGTGGTTCATAGTCATCTCCCAGAGTTCCTTCCCTGGGTGTAGCTGGTTCAGTTCATTATTGCTCTATTGGAACTGATTTGGTTCATCTCATTGTTGAAGTGGGCCATGTCCATCAGAACTGATCATCATATGGTATTGTTGTTGATGTAAATAATGATCTTCTCATCCTGCTCATTTCACTCAGCATCAGTTCATGTGAGTCTCTCCAACCTCTCTGAAATCATCCTGGTGGTTATTTCTTATAAAACAATAGTATTCTATAGTATTCATATACCATAATTTATTCAGCCACTCTCCAATTGATGGGTATCCATTCAGTTTCCAGTTTCTAGACATTATGAAAAGGGGTGCCACAAATATTTTTGCACATGTGGGTCCCTTTCCCTCCTTTAAGATCTCTTTGGGATATAAGCCCAATAGTAACACTATTGAATCACACGTAATGCCCAGTTTGATAACTTTTTGGGCATAGTTCCAAATTGCTCTCTAGAATGGTTGGAACATTCAAATTCCACCAACAATGTATTTTTGTCCCAATTTTCCCACATCCCCTCCAAGATTTGTCATTATCTTTTCCAAAAAAAAAAAAAAGATTTTTCAAGAGTTTCACTCTCCCAGATTAGACAGCATGTACATGAGATATGTTTATGCAGAATAAACACATGTAGAGTCAATATAAAGTAAATCTATATCTGTGGATAGAAGTGAAATTTAAGAAATAAGTTACTAACACATGCACTATTTGTTGGGAAGGATTTTATCTTCATGAGAGTATATAAGCAGATCTTTCAATGAATGGAGAGTCCCTGTGAAGCAAAGTTTGGGAGGGGGAGGACATTATAGATATGACAGATGGCCCAAACAAAGATATATCCCTATATAGATACAGATCTATGTGCATGCATACACATATATCACAATATAGTGAAAATATCAGAGTCCATTTTTCATCTAACCACCTGGTGGTTTTAGTAAATGGGAAGCTTGAGGTGAAAATTTGTGGTGAAACAATAGTACCAGACATTGCTGAGATGGTGACCTTCATTTGAAGAAGATGTGTTGCAGACTTAGGCTGTGATCATGCTGCTGTTTCTGTCTACATCAGGCCATATCCAATGTATCTTGGCCAATGGGGAGTGTGATCCTGTAGGAAGAATGTGGAAAAATGTGGGAAACTCTTGAAGACAGTGATCTATTTAGATCATTTGATCATTGAACAGAGATCTCCTGCCAAAAGGGAGCACACTAGTGATCTATGCCAATTCTCACATGTTATAAATGAGGAGACTCTTGTCCAGTAAATTTTAATGACATATTCACTATTAGAAAATGAAAGACTATTTTCTTTAAGGATGATAAAAGAAGTGTGATGTATTTAGCACTACTCAATAAAATACTGGGAGAAATCACTGGGATCTTTATTTTAAAATAGATTTTTATTAATCTTCTTGATTTTTGCATTCTCTTAATTTCTTTCAGTATACCTTTAGTAGTTCTCCTTCAAAAACTAATGATGCTTTAAAGGGAAAAAGTGAAAAATGAAGAGGAAGAGTATCAAACCCAGTCAATACTTTTATAGAAGCTTGAAAATATGTGCAATGTATCAAACTCATGAAGTTCCTTTGCAGAGGAGTGAGCTATGAGTATCTTCTCATTTTTGACCTTAACTTTTTTTTTTGACTGGAATAGTTGGGAAATGGAGGAAGGCAGTCAGGATTAAACTTATTGAGGAAGGTTAACATTTTGCTAATTAGTAAAGAAGGATAACCAGTTTTGCTTGAGAAATTACTTGGATATTATGAATCTCAGAGGAGGAGATGTTTTTAAAAGTGAAAAATCATAGAAAGGATCATTCCAAATCGGCAAATATGACCAGAGAATTTGGGGGACAAAACTAATGCAGTGTAACTTGGAGAAAATGATTCTACTACCACTGTTCATGAATCCCCATCAGTATGTCTCCATATTATCAGTTGATATTAAACAATCTGGCAAAGGTAACTAACTTTGTGAAAAATGTATTTGTTCAAGTGAAAGAGTATTAATATATGGTATAAAATATATGGTTTCACCACACCCCATGTATCTTTGGAAAACTGTCTCATATGTATATACAGGCTTCAATATAAAGTAGGTTTAAGATTGGAGAACACATATCCATGCCAGTTACCAGAAAGAAATATGTGTGTGTGTGTGTGTGTGTGTGTGTGTATACAAACATATATATGTATGCATATGTATATATATATGTATATATATATTCCCATTTGAGAGATTCACATATAGTTCCCTTTATATATTCTAGAATTTTACTTCCTGGATCCTTGAAGAGCTTTGGTGCTCCCCTTCCTCAGTGCATGTTGAGAGTCATGGGTAGTAATGATCAAATTCACCTATCATCATGATCACTACTAATCCCAGAACACTGGTAGAAAGTGAATAAAAATGTCCAAATCTGATATTATGGGGTCCTATGCCCAAGAGCAAGAGACAAAAATATTATTATACTTTCTGTATTTATTTATTTAATATTTCTCCAATTACGTTCAAAAGACAATGTTTTGAAATTTTGTTTTAAAGCTTTTTGAGTTCTAGGTTCTCTCCCTTATCCCCACCTACAATTAAGAAACCACATGTGAAGTTATGCAAAACATTTCTATAAAAGTCGAATTGTGGAAGAAAACATAAATCTCCCACCCTAGTCAAAGTAAAAAGGCTGTAGAAAAATTAATTTTTTTAAAAAAGAGAGAGATAGTGAGAGAAAGAGAGATGTGTCAATTTGTATTCAGGTATCATCAGTTCCTTCTCTGAGTATGGATAGGATTTTTCTTTTTCTTTTTTAAATTTAATTTTTTTATAATAGTTTTTTATTGACAGAACCAATGCCAGGGTAATTTATCCCTTGCACTCACTTCTGTTCCGATTTTCCCCCTCCCTCCTTCCACCCCCTCCCCTAGATGACAAGCAATCCTATATATGTTAAATATGTTGCAGTATATCCTAGATAATATATATATGTATATATATATATGCAGAACCGAACAATTCTCTTGCTGCACAGAGAGAATTGGATTCAGAAGGTAAATATAACCCAGGAAGAAAAACAAAAATAGTTCACATTCATTTCCCAGTGTTCTTTCTTTGGGTGTAGCTGCTTCTGTCCATCCTTGATCAATTGAAACTGAGTTAGGTCTCTTTGTCAAAGAAATCCACTTCCATCAAAATACATCCTCATACAGTATTGTTGTTGAAGGATACAATGATCTCCTGGTTCTGCTCATTTCACTTAGCATCAGTTCATGTAAGTCTCTCCAAGCCTCTCTGTATTCACCCTGCTGGTCATTCCTTACAGAACAATAATATTCCATAACATTCATATACCACAATTTACCCAACCATTCTCCAACTGATGGGCATCTATTCAATTTCCAGTTTCTAGCCACTACAAACAGGGCTGCCACAAACATTTTGGCATATATAGGTCCTTTCCCTTCTTTAGTATTTCTTTGGGATATAAGCCCAGAAGTAGCACTGCTAGATCAAAGGGTATGCACAGTTTGATAATTTTTTGGGCATAATTCCTGATTGCTCTCCAGAATGGTTGGATTCGTTCACAAGTCCATCAACAATGCATCAGTGTCCCAGTTTTCCCGCATCCCCTCCAACATTCATCATTATTTTTTCCTGTCATCTTAACCAATCTGACAGGTGTGTAGTGGTATCTCAGAGTTGTCTTAATTTGCATTTCTCTGATCAATAGTGATTTGGAACACTCTTTCATGTGAGTGATAATAGTTTTAATTTCTTCATCTGAAAAATAGTGTGTTAATATCCTTTGACCATTTATCAATTGGAGAATGGCTTGATATCTTATAAATTAGAGTCAATTCTCTATATATTTTGTAAATGAGGCCTTTATTAGAACCTTTAACTGTGAAGATGTTTTCCCAGTCTGTTGCTTCCCTTCTAATCTTGTTTGCATTCGTTTTGTTTGTACAGAGGCTTTTTAATTTGATGTAATCAAAATTTTCTATTTTGTGATCAGTAATGGTCTCTAGTTCATCTTTGGTCACAAATTTCTTTCTCCTCCACAAGTCTGAGAGATAAACTATCCTATGTTCCTCTAATTTATTTCTAATCTCATTCTTTATGCCTAAATCATGGACCCATTTTGATCTTATCTTGGTATACGATGTTAAGTGTGGGTCCATCCTTAATTTCCTCCATACCAATTTCCAGTTATCCCAGCAGTTTTTATCAAATAATGAATTCTTATCCCAAAAGTTAGGATCTCTGGATTTGTCAGACACTAGATTGCTATAGCTGACTATTCTGTCTTGTGAATCTAACCTATTCCACTGATCAACTAATCTATTTCTTAGCCAATACCAAATGGTTTTGGTGACTGCTGCTTTATAATCTAGTTTTAGATCAGGTACAGCTAGGCCATCTTCATTTGATTCTTTTTCATTAATTCCCTTGAGATTCTCGACCTTTTATTGTTCCATATGAATTTTGTTGTTATTTTTTCTAGATCATTAAAATATTTTCTTGGACGTCTGATTGGTATAGGACTAAATAAATAGATTAGTTTAGGGAATATTGTCATCTTTATTATATTTGCTTGGCCTATCCAAGAGCACTTAATATTTTTCCAATTATTTAAGTCTGACTATTTGTGTGGAAAGTTTTTTGATAATTTTGCTCATATAATTCCTGACTTTCCTTTGGTAGATAGATTCCCAAATATTTTATGCTGTCGACAGTTATTTTGAATGGAATTTCTCTTTGTATCTTTTGCTGTTGGATTTTGTTGGTGATGTATAAAAATGATGAGGATTTATGGGGATTTATTTTGTATCCTGCTACTTTGCTACAGTTATGAATTATTTCTAATAGCTTTTTAGTAGAATCTCTGGGGTTTGCTAGGTATACCATCATATCATCTGCAAAGAGTCATAGTTTGATTTCCTCATTGTCTACTCTAATTCCTTTAGTCTCTTTCTCGACTCTTATTGCAGAGGCTAGTGTTTCTAATACAATATTGAATAATAATGGTGATAGTGGGCAACCTTGCTTCACTCCAGATCTTACTGGAAAAGGTTCCAGTTTTTCCCCATTGCCTATGATGCTTACTGATGGTTTTAAATATATGCTCCTGACTATTTTAAGGAAAAGTCCATTTCTTCCTATACTCTCAAGTGTTTTTATTAGGAATGGATGTTGGATTTTATCAAATACTTTTCCTGCATCTATTGAGATGATCATATGGTTTTTATTTGTTTGGTTATTGATATAGTCAAGTATGCTAATAGTTTTCCTAATATTGAACCAGCCCTGCATTCCTGGTATAAATCCTACTTGGTCACAGTGTATTATCCTGGGGATGATTTTCTGTAATCTTTTTGCTAACATTTTATTTAAGATATTAGCATCTGCATCTATTGAGATGATCATATGGTTTTTGTTTGTTTGGTTATTGATATAGTCAATTATGCTAATAGTTTTCCTAATATTGAACCAGCCCTGCATTCCTGGTATAAATCCTACTTGGTCATAGTGTATTATCCTGGGGATGATTTTCTGTAATCTTTTTGCTAATATTTTATTTAAGATTTTAGCATCAATATTCATTAGGGAGATTGGTCTATAATTTTCTTTCTCTGTTTTTCAGCCTACCTGGTTTAGGTATCAGTACCATGTATGTGTCATAAAAGGAGTTTGGTAGGACTCCTTCAATCCCTATTTTTTCAAATAGTTTATTTAGCATTGGAGTTAATTGTTCTTTAAATGTTTGGTAGAATTCACATGTAAATCCATCTGGTCCTGGGGATTTTTTCTTAGGGAGTTAATTGATAGTTTGTTCTATTTCTTTTTCTGAGATGGGACTGTTTAGGATATTTACTTCTTCCTCTGATAGTTTGGGCAAGCTATATTTTTGGAGGTATTTTTCTATTTCATTTAAGTTGTCGAATTTATTGGCATAAAGTTGGGCAAAGTAACTCCTAATTATTGCTCTAATTTCCTCTTCATTAGTGGCGAGTTCTCCCTTTTCATTTTTAAGACTAACAATTTGATTTTCCTCTTTCCTTTTTTTAATCAGATTTACTAAGGGTTTGTCTATTTTGTTGGTTTGTTCATAGAACCAACTCTTAGTTTTATTAATTAATTCAATAGTTTTTTTTTTTTACTTTCAATTTTATTGATCTCTCCTTTTATTTTTAGAATTTCAAGTTTAGTGTTTGACTGGGGGTTTTTAATTTGTTCCTTTTCTAGCATTTTTAGTTGCAAGCCCAATTCATTGACCTTCTCTTTCTCTATTTTATGCAAGTAGGCCTCTAGAGATATGAAATTTCCCCTTTTACCGCTTTGGCTACATCCCACACATTTTGGTATGATGTCTCATTATTGTCGTTTTCTTGGGTGAAGTTATTAATTATGTCTATGATTTGCTGTTTCACCCAATCATTCTTTAGTATGAGATTATTTACTTTCCAGTTATTTTTTGGTCTACTTTCCCCTGGCTTTTTGTTGAATGTAATTTTTATTGCATAATGGTCTGAAAAGGATGCACTTACTATTTCTGTCTTATTGCATTTGAGTTTGATGTTTTATGTCCTAATATATGGTCAATTTTTGTATAGGTTCCATGAACTATACAAAAGTATACTCCTTTCTGTCTCCATTTCATTTTCTCTAGAGATCTATCATATCTAACTTTTCTAGTATTCCATTTACCTCTGACTTCTTTCTTATTTATTTGTGGTTTGATTTATCTAATTCTGAGAATGCAAGGTTGAGATCTCCCACTATTATAGTTTTGCTGTCTATTTCTTCTTGCAGCTCTCTTAATTTCTCTTTTAAGAATTTAGATGCTATACCACTTGATGCATATATGTTTAATATTGATATTGCTTCATTATCTATGCTACCCTTTAGCAAGATACAGTGCCCTTTCTTATCTCTTTTAATTAGATCAATTTTTGCTTTTGCTTGATCTGAGAACAGGATGGCTACCCCTGCTTTTTTTACTTCACCTAAAGCATAATAGATTCTGCTCCAATCTTTTATCTTTACTCTTATTGTATCGCCCGGCTTCAGGTGTGTTTCCTGTAAACAACATATTGTAGGATTCTGGCTTTTAATCATTCTGCTAACCGCTTCCTCTTTATGGGGGAGTTTACTCCATTCACATTTATGGTTAAAATCACCAATTCTGTATTACTTGCCATCTTGTTAACCCCCGTTTATGCGTTTCTACCTTCTTTCCCCCTCCCCCCCTTCCTAGTATTAAGATTGTGAGCACCGCTTGCTTTTCACAGCCCTCCCTTTTTAGTATCCCTCCCCCCAGCTTAGAGTTCCTCCCCTATCTTACTCCTTTCCCTCACAGTTTCCGTATTCCCTTCCGCTTACTTATTCCTTCCCTTTTCACTTTTCCCTTCTCACTTTTCAATGAGGTGGGAGAAGTTTCACCATAAATTGAATATGTCTACAATTTTTCTCTTAAAGCCAATTCTGATGGCAGTAAGATACCCACTATATTCATCCCCCTCATTCTTTCTCTCAGATATAATAAGTTTCCTTTGCCTCTTTGTGAAATGTAGTACCCCCACTTTACCCTTTTTCTGGTACAATGTCCTTTCCACCTGTAGTTTCTAGAACAAGGTATACATGCATTCTCTATACATCTTTATAGCAGAAATATGGTTCCCAAGATTTCTTTTTACCTTTTTAGGTTTCTCTTGAGTTCTATATTTGTAGATCAAACTTTTTGTTAAGTTCTGGTTTTTCCATCAAAAATAGGTGAAATTCACTTATTTCATTGAATGACCATCTTCTTCCCTGGAAAAAGATGCTCATTCTGGCTGGGTAAGTTATTTTTGGTTGCATACTGAGTTCCTTAGCCTTTCGGAATACCATATTCCAGGCCCTTCAATCTTTTAATGTGGATGCTGCTAGATCCTAGGTAATCCTTATTGTGGCTCCTCAATATTTAAATTGGGTTTTTCTAGCCGCTTGCAGTATTTTTTCCTTTGCCTGAGGGTTCTGGCATTTGGCCACTATATTTATTGGTGTTTTGACTTTAAGATCCCTGTCAGTAGGTGATTGATGAATTCTTTCAATGTCTATTTTACCCTCTGTTTCTATGACTTCTGGACAGTTCTCTTTGATAATTTCCTGGAAAATAGCATCCAGGCTCTTTTTTCATCATATTTTTCTGGGAGCCCAATAATTCTCAGATTGTCTCTCCTGGATCTATTTTCCAGGTCTGTTGTTTTCCCAAGAAGGTATTTCACATTTTTTTCCCATTGTTTGATTTTTTTGGCTTTGCTTGACTGATTCTTGTTGTCTCCTTGAGTCATTCAATTCCATTTGTTTGATTCTGATTTTCAATGAAGGATTTTCTTCACTCACTTTTTAAATATCCTTTTCTAATTGTCCAGTTGAGTTTTTTTGTTGTATGGAATTTTTTTCCACTTTGCCAATTTTATTTTTTAGAGAGATATTTTCTGTTTCCAGTTCACTAATCCTATTTTTCAAGGATTTGATTTCTTTATCCACTCTGTCTTTAAATGAGTGGAATGACTTCTCCAGACTCTCTTGCCAAACCTCCCTTTCCTTTTCCCATTTTTCTTCTAGCTCTCTTGTGAGAGCCTTTTTAATTTCTTCTATGAAATTCATCTGTGCTGAGGAACAGATGATCTCCTCCTTTGGGGATTCACCTGGAGACAGTCTGTTTTTGGTCTCCTCAGGGTTTAGAGTCTGCTCTCTATCCACATAGAAGCTGTCAGTGGTTAAGGTCCTTTTCAATTTTTTGCTTATTTTGTCAGAGAAGAATCAAAGACAAACTAGTAAAGAAAAAAAGAAAAAAACCCCAAATGGAATCTGCTTTTTTGGGGGAAGGAGCTGGGTGGTGTTACCGAGCTTCCTATACCAACTGCAGGGGGCAGCAGTGAGGCACTAGCAGGACTCTGCTGTGCCTGCACTCTGAGACTCAGAGAGCGTGCTGATTACTTAAATGTTGAACCATAAAGTGTTAAATAAAAAAAAAATTAACAAAATAATTTTGTTAAGTTGTAAGATATAAAACCAACCCAAGAAATCTGGAGTATTTTTGTATGTTAACAACAAAGCTCATGAGAAAGAGATACAAGAGACTGTCTATTCATAATTAATATGGAATATATAAATTATTTGAGATTTACTTTACCAAGACATAAAGGGAAACAAATGGACTTCAACACTAATTAAAGACAAGCTTTAATCATTTGAATAATGACTTTGCTTGTAATTCTGCTGGGAGAGGGAACTTCCAGGTGAGGAATTCCATCTATTAATGCACTAGGCCCATCCTGTGCAATTTAAAGTCTAAAAAAATTGACAGAGCATTGAGAGGCTAAAGGATGTGCCTAGAGTTGGAGAAACTAAGATGTGGTGGAATGAGATCTGAAAGGTCTTATTGGCTTCATGTCTGCCTTCTCTCAACTGCCTCCTACTGCTTATAAACTTCTCATGGTTAAGCCTTTCTAACAAAGCAAAAATATGACTAATACTAAATATTAAAACCAATGAATTCATATGCTCTTTTCAATATCAAAAAAATTACCAAATATTTCCTCATAGAATGAAGGGCATATGTACATGTAAATATGTCATTTATATATTTCTGTGCATATAGATTTATACATACATACGTATACACACACATTTCCGGCAGTATAAGTTATGCAAACACAATAACAAATATTGTAAAGAAAAACAACTTTGAAAATCTTAAATACTCTGAAAAATGCAGCGATCAAGTGATCAATATTTGTGGAAGACCTCCAAAGAAGCATGGACTCCAAATCTTGACTGAGAAGTCATGGTTACCAAGTGTGTGTGTGTGTGTGTGTGTGTGTGTGTGTGTGTGCATCCAACAGCTTTATAGAAATCCTGCTCAGGGTTTACCTCTTGGAATCAGAGTGAGAAAAGCAGAAAACTGGATAAAGATGTGAGGGCCAAAAGGGAAAAAAGAGGAATGCCTCATGTCTCAGCTCACATTCTTGGTCACCATTAACCTAGAACTGAAGACAATGTCAAAGTCTGTAGACCCTTATGCTGAATCTCTTGGCCAGACTAAAGCTATAGCTTTATATTGGCACCCTCCCTTTGTCTTCCTCTCACCTCCTTTAGAAACTCAGGAAATCATTAGATTGTTCCCAAGGATATGTATTGGTGTCAAGCTGATGAATAGAGGTATAATTTCCAGAGTGCTTGAGAGTCATATGAATTAGGAAGAATTGGGCCTGATCTCTATACTTTCCATACAGGGTGGTATTCTCTCAACTGCCTCCTTGTACAGAAGAATCTTAGTAGCCCATGAGGGTCCCCAGAACTGGAGGGTCACATTGGTTCCTGAGGCTACCTTTAGGCTAGGTGAGATTGTGAAGGAAGGCTTGAGGAATACATCTGGAAAAACAAAGAGTCCAGAAATCCTCAAGTTCACCTCCACAGTTGCTATGAACATGGGTGGATAGAGAACAAGACTGGAGAGGTCTGTGAAGAACTCCCTAACTATCAACACCTGCTTCCATTGTGTCTGATCATTCATTGCCCAAAGTCTGTTTCCCTGAACAGAAGTAGATATTAAACCTCAGGTATTTTTTAGGGTTAACTAGGTATAGGAAGGTTATTTCTCATACCATTCTTGTCCCTTGAGCTTGGTGCAGTAGCTGAGCTGGTCCATCCTTCCACTTCTGCTTTCCACTTCTTAAGGGTCACTCAGTTTTTGTCCTAATCTCTACTTTATGATGATACAATGATCCTGAAAAGTATATTCTCACAGGTTTTCTGGGCTGCCTCTAAATCCTACTTCCCATCCCTCTACTTTGAAAAAAGTACTTGGGGGCGGGGGTGGAAGGAGGGAGGGGAAAAAACGAAACATAAGCGAGTGCAAGGGATAATGTTGTAAAAAAATTATCCTGGCATGGATTCTGTCAATACAAAGTTATTATTAAATAAAATAAAATTTAAATTAAAAAAAAAAGAAAAAAGTACTTGAACCTTGGGTACTTGAACACACTCTCACTTTTCACCCAGATCTGTAGGATCCCATTGGGCTTAAACACCTGGTAGAAAATGGCTTTCTAGTAGACACATCTGTAATTGCCACCATCTTGGGTCATCATCTTCATTACCATTATTTTCCTTATCATTGTCATTATTACCATCATCTCCTTTTTCATAATCACCATCACTGCCACCACCACCACAAATTTCATCCTCATTATTATAAAGGCTCAGAATTAGAGCTTTTATCACTAGGAGCTTCTTACAGGGATCCTCAAACTACGGCCTGCGGGTCAGATGCAGCAGTTGAGGACATTTATCCCCATCACCCAGGGCTACGAAGTTTCTTTATTTAAAGGCCCACAAAACAAAGGTTTTGTTTTTACTATAGTCTGGTCCTCCAACAGTCTGAGGGACAGTGAACTGGCCCTCTATTTAAAAAGTTTGAGGATCCTTGTCTAGAATATGGATGTCTTGAGCTTTGGCTGCATTTTTACTTCTTCATTTCCCTGTAGATACTTTGAAAGCCCTCTAGAAAAGAAACAAAAATGAGGGCCTGAGTAAAGTTTTAATCCCATTGAACTTTCACAGGTACAGGAACAGGATATATATATGGGACAGGAGAGGGATGGGGTAGTGAGCCTTGGACAAGGCATTGTATCAGAGACTAAAAGAAGAGAGAGTCATGGAATCCAGAGGGGACTAGTTGGGCCTAGTCCAGAGCCTTTCACTCCCTTATATATTCATTCATGCTGGAGGGAGGAGCAAAAACATCCTCCCATCACTTCCTTTTATGGAAGGCTGAAAATGCTCATCATCTCTTCATTTGCCACCCGCTGCTATGCTAGGATTTTCTGCCACCATCATCTTGATCATGCTCAGAGTCAGGTACTCTCTGACACTGTCCTTTCCAACATCTTCTTCAGTGTCCTCTTGCTTATCATCTTCTCCATTAGACTATAAGTGCCTGGAGACCAGAACGGTTTTTCATTTTTCTTAGTTGCCTCATTAGGGTTTATCACTTAGGACCTCAATAAATGTTCATTATATCATATTGTATCATTTATTGATTCATCCATTCAACAAATGCTTATTATATCCACTATGTGCAAAGCATGTTCAAGCTGTTGATGCAAAAATAAAGCTGAAAAAATTTAACCCCTTCCTTCAAAGGCACTACATTATTTCAAAGAGATTACATTGTAGATATACAGCTACAAGATGTATATGATGAGCAAATACTAAGTTAACAAAAGTTACATAGTCATTTCAAGAGAGGGAAGATGTCAAGAACTGAGGGAGGGGTAGTAGTACCAGCCAGGGTCAGGGAAGGATTTCGCACCTGAGAAGTTTATCAAAGGAAGCTAATGATTCTAGAGGCCAAAACAGAGGAGGAATGGTAATCCAGACAGGAGGCAGGGGCACATACTTGAGGAGGTATCATTTCCACAGAAACTCAAACATTAGGTAGTCTTCCTTCCTTTTTTTCATCTAGGTTCCTGACCAGGCTGTTCAAGCTTTAGGGTCATTTTGGGGCCTCTGCCCTTCGTCCTCCTCCAGTTCTTCCATTCCTTACCCAAGATGAACCCTAGGATTATAAGGACTAGTGCGGCCAGGCCAATGCGTATGACATTCCCCACAGTATAATCCTTTTGGGTGGAATCTGAGGAAGAAAAGGTTAGAGGCAGTCATTGATGTAAGAATGGAACTTTGGTTTCAAGAAGTCTTCGAAATGTCTCAGTTCTACCCTGCTCCATCCTTCTCTTTTGTTAGCTGAGAGTTCCCCACAACTCACTTGAATTCAGCTCTAGACAGCTTGGTTTGGGACAGGACCACACTGGAGAAAAATGCTGAGACTGATTTTCTTGCTACTAACCTCCACATTCACATGAGGAAGATTCCTCATCTCTTTTAATTTCCTCCCCTTTCTCTGATCCTGTGTATTGGGGAACATGGAACTTCATACTTCCAATTTTTATTACTTCTCTAGAGCAAAGGTCATCCCTGAGATTGAGGGGGAGTGGAGAGCAGAAGCATACAATGAGGACATCTGGGACAGGTGGTGAAACAGGGAAAGAAGAGATAGATCAATATGTCAAGAGATTCTGAAAGGTCCATGTAACTGGAGGGTGGGCAAGGAGTCAACAGGATGGTGAAAGCATCTTACTTTTAAAGGGTAATAGTCATCCATTGGCCTTAGGAACCAAAAATTT
Organism: Antechinus flavipes; assembly: GCF_016432865.1. NCBI lineage: Eukaryota > Metazoa > Chordata > Mammalia > Dasyuromorphia > Dasyuridae > Antechinus > Antechinus flavipes. Next base: position 622,994,676 of record NC_067400.1, on the reverse strand, counting down.
TGGTGCAATTCCAAATAAAAGTAATTAACCATCTATTAAAATTTTCACTCTCGTTATCTATCATCATACTTACTTTTCCTCTAATCTATAACATTATCTTCCAACATAAAACTAACAGCTTCCCCACACTATGTAAAAACACAGCTAAACTCGCTTTCTTTACCAGCTTCGTTCCATTTCCCCTCTTCATCTCCTCAGGACAAGAAGCCACAATAACCAACTGACAATGATTCTTAATAAACACCTTCAATCTAACCTAAAGCTTCAAACAAGACTACTTCTCTACCATCTTCATCCCTATCACATGTACATCACATGATCTATCCTAGAATTCTCAACATGATACATACATGCAGACCTAACATCCTTTACTTCTTTAAACACCTATTCACATTCCTATTTACCATAATCATTCTATTTCTGTAAACAACCTATTCCAACTTTTCATTGGCTGAGAGGGCGTAGGAATCATATCATTTATACTCATTGGATGTTGGTTTGGACGAACCTTCACAAACACTGCTGTCCTACAGGCCGTCCTCTACAACTGAATCGGTGATATCAGCTTTATAGTGACTATGGCATGGCTAATAACAGTAATTCCTGAGACATTCAACACATCTTCATAACAACAAACGTTAGCACCCTAGCATTACTGGGCCTTATTATCGCTGCAACCGGCAAATCGCTTCCATCAAACCCCAAAACCAAATGATATGCCTTTAGCATGGTATATAAAAATACCACAGAGATAAAAGTACTAGCACACATATAAACAGTAACTAAAGCTTACTTCAAGTCTGCCCAAACTACTGTTTACTGCTACAAACTATAAATTATTACAAATTATTATAGAATATTATAAGATATTATGAAATACACTGCAAGCTTACTTGTAAAACCTAGATGAGTGCATAATTTTTTAAACCAAAAACTTGGTTAACTTTTTTTGTAAGTTTTGAAAAAAACAGAAAAAAATGTAAAAAAAATGAATGCTGGCATAGTATACAAATTTAAATTAGGACCAAAGATTATTTATTAGTTTGTGTAGTTTAACCTAAAGCAAAGCACTAAAAATGCTTAGATGGACATTAATGAGTTCTACAAGCACAAAGGTTTGGTCCTACCCTTATTGTTAATTTTTATTAGCCCTACACATGCAAGTTTCCACAACCCGGTTGGAATGCCCTTAAAACTTGTTTCAAGTTTAAAGGAGCTGGTATCAGGCACACTCCTCAAAGTAGCCCATGACACCTTGCTTAACCACACTCCCATGGAATACAGCAGTGACTAACATTGAGCTAAACAAAAGTTTGACTAAATCATAATAAAAAGGATTGTTAAATCTCGTGCCAGCCACCGTGGTCATACAATCAACCCAAAGTAACAGAAGAATGGCATAAAGTGTGTTTAAGCAATATTCACCCAAAAAACTCAACTATGCTGTAATATGCCCTAGTTGACATTAAAATATGCAACTAACATAACTTTACCCCTGCTGAAGACACTAAACCTAAGACACAAACTGGGATTAGAGACCCCACTATGCTTAGCCATAAACTGAAATAATTAAGTAACAATATTACTCGCCAGAGAACTACTAGCCACTGCTTAAAACTCAAAGGACTTGGCGGTGTCCTAAACCCTCCTAGAAGAGCCTATTCTATAATCAATAAACCCTGATACATCTCACCCTTCTCACTTACTAAGTCTATATACCACCATCATCCGCTCACCCCAATAAGGTTCCAAAGTTTGCAAAATCATGAAACCATAAAAATGTTAGGTCAAGGTATAGCATATGGAGGGGGAAGTAATGGGCTACATTTTCTACCTTAGAACATAATGAAGTGTCTATTGAAACAAAGATATGAAGGAGGATTTAGTAATAAATTAAGAATAGAAAGCTTAATTGAAATAGGCAATAGGGTTACAAAGTAACAACATATACCTAATAAAAGTACATCTAAAAGAGGAGAAAAGTTATAACATGGTAAGTGTACTGGAAAGTGCACTTGGATTACCAAAATGTACCAAAATAAAGCATTTAGTTTACACCTAAAAGATTTCAGCTAACCCTGACCATTTTGAGCAATACTTAGTCCTACATCTAATCAGTCAAATTATTTGCCACATGCTTCAAAACATTTATTCATCTTAGTATAGATGATAGAACCAATTGATCTATAGGCATGATAATGATAGTACCATGAGGGAAATTTGAAAGATGCTAAACCTCCAAGCAACAAAAAGCAAAGATTAAACCTTGTATCTTTTGCATAACGATTTAGCCAGTCAAACTGGACAAAAAGAATTTGAGCCCATCTTTCTGAAATTAAGTGAGCTACTATAGAACAGTTGTCAGAACGAACTCGTCTCTGTGGCAAAATAGTGAGATGATTCTACAATAGGGGTGAAAAACCTATCAAACTTATTGATAGCTGGTTGTCCAAAAAACAAATTTAAGTTCAACTTTAAATTTAATTCAAGTACTAACAAACGTGCCTTAAATTTAAATGATACTCAAAAGGGGGACAACTCTTTTGACACATCAACATACTTTCTTAGAGAATAATGAAATATATACAAAAACATTGTAGGCCTAAAAGCAGCCATCAATTAAGAAAGCATTAAAGCTCAAACTCACCTAATATTTAGTCCCCAAGAACCCATCAAAATCCCTACACCCAATATTGGACAATTCCATTCACATTTAGAAGATATGATGCCAATATTAGTAACATGAACTTATTCTCCATGCATAAATGTAAACTCAACTTGGAACAACCACTACTACTTAACCAAACAAATAGTCATACCCACACACTAGCATTACACATATTGTTCATCCAATTCAGGCATGCATTTAAAGGAAAGATTAAAAGGAATAAAAAGAACTCAGCAAACAAAAACCCTGCCTGTTTACCAAAAACATCGCCTCTAGTATTGACTATTATTAGAGGCACTGATTGCCTGGTGAGTTATAACTTTAATGGCTGTGGTATGCAAAGGTAGTATAATCCCTTGTCTCTTAAATAGGGACTAGTATGGATGGCACGATGAGAGTTAAACTGTCTCTTATTCTAGATCTGTGAAATTGACTTTCCCGTGTAGAGGTGGGAATATTAAAACAAGATGAGAAGACCCTGTGGAGCTCAAGATACATAACTCAACACATAGTCTTATTTAACCTACTGGAACAAACTGTATAAGCCAGTGAGTTATAGTCTTTGGTTGGGGTGACCTCGGAGCATAAAACAACCTCTGAATGATATAACCTAGATTCACCAATCTAAGTGTATTAATACAGTAAATTGACTCATCTCTTGATCAATGGAACAAGTTACCCCAGGGATAACAGCACAATCCTATTTGAGAGCCCATATTAAAAATTAGGGTTTATGACCCCAATGTTGGATCAGAACATCCAAATGGTGCAACTGTTATTAATGGTTCATTTGTTCAATGATTAAAGTCCTACGTGGTCTGAGTTCAGACCATAGAAATCCAGGTTGGTTTCTATCTGTAAATTCATTTCTTCCAGTATGAAAGGACAACAGAAATAAGGCCAACATCCCCAGTGAGCCTAGAATCAACATATGAACATGTCTTAATATCCTAATTCAATCTATACTACTCCCAAGAACAGGGCAGTTAAGATGGCAGAATTGGTAATTGCGTAAAGCTTAATCCTTTATCCCCAGAGGTTCAAACCCTTTTCTTAACAAATGTTCACCCTCAACCTTCTACTCTACATCATCCCCATTCTCCTAGTAGTAGACTTCCTTACTCTTTGAACACAAAGTGCTTGGCTACATGCAATTCCAAAAAGGGCCAAACATCATAGGACCCTATGGCCTCCTACAACCATTTGCCAATGCTGTAAAGCTATTTAGCAAAGAGGCCCTTCATCCCCTAACCATTTCAATATTTATCCTTACCCCTATTCTAGCTCTCTCCATTGCCCTCACAATCTGAACGCCACTACCCATACCCAACACACTTCTAGACCTTAACCTAGGACTTCTCTTCATCCTATCACTATCTGATCTATCAGAGTACTCAATCCTATGATCAGGGTAAGCATCACATTCAAACTGTGCCCTAATTGGAGCCTTATGAGCAATAGCACAAACAATCTCATACCAAGTAACACTAGCCATCATTCTACTCTCAATCATACTAATTAATGGATCCTTCACCCTAAAAACACTTTCAACAACGCAAGAAAACTGATGACTAATCATTACAACATGACCCCTCGACATAATATGATACATTTCTACACTAGCAGAAATTAACCATGCACCATTCTCCCTAACTGAAGAAGAATCCGAACTGGTATCAGGCTTCAATGTAGAATACGCAGTTGGCCCTTTTGCCATATTCTTCCTAGCAGAATACACAAACATCATTGCTATAAATGCCATCACAACTATCCTATTCCTAGGATCCTTCCTCACCCCCAACTTCACCCACATCAACACTATTTCCTTCATACTAAAAACACTACTCCTTACCATAGCCTTCCTGTGAATCTGAGCCTCCTATCCCTGCTTTCACTATGAATGACTAATACCCTACTATGAGAAATCTTCTTACCAATGACACTAGAACTATGTCTATGATTCATCTCCTTGCCTATCGTCCTATCATGTGTCCCCCCACAAATATAAAAATAGTCTAACAAAAGAATTATCTTGATAGAATAAAAAATAGGGGTACAAGCCCCCTTATTTCTAGGACAATAGGACTTGAACCTATACCAAAAGACTCAAAACCCTTTGGGCTCCCTTTGTACCATATCACAATAAGGTCAGCTAAATAAGCTATTGGGCCCATACCCTGAAAATGTAGGTTCATACTCTTCCCATACTAATGCCCCGCTACGCACTCATCATTTTATCATTAAGTCTCTTTATCAGCACATGCTTCACTTTTTTCAGCAACCACTGATTTACAGCCTGAATGGGCTTAGAAATCAATACCCTAGTAATTATCCCCCGAATACCTTTTCCACACCATCCCTTACACCACAGAAGCTGCCACAAAATACTTCCTTACAGAAGCCACTGCTTCCATAATAATAATATTCACTATCATCTACAATGCATGATCAATAAACCAATGAACACTCTTCCAACTATCTGACCAATGAGCCTCTATCTCAATAACCCTAGCCCTCTCCATAAAACTAGGCCTTGCCCCTTTTCACTTTTAAGTGCCCAAGATAGCACAAGGAATCCCACTCCTAACCAGGATAATTCTTTTAACCTGACCAAAAATCACCCCAACATCCATCCTATAGCAAATTGCCCCCTGCCTAAACATAAATATCCTCATTATCTTTGCAATTCTATCCACCATCCTTGGGAGGATGGGGAGGACTCAACCACTCACCTACAAAAAAATCTTAGCCTATTCATCCCTCATCACCTACTCCTAAGGGAAAAAGTCAAATGAAAGAAATTACATCTCATGAAGAAGCAAAGTATTAAAATTGAGGGAAAGAAGAGGGGAGGATGAATATTGTGTGAATCTTACTTTCATCAGATTTGGCTCAAAGAGAGATTATGAGACATATTTGGTTTCAAAGAGACTGTAAGGTCTCACCTTACAGGGAAGTAGGAGGGGAAAGGAGAAATGAAAGGAGGAGGCTAATAGAAGGGAAAATAGAATTGTAGCAGGGGAAAGATACACTGCATCTCCAGGTTAGAGCAAAGGCATGCTTTTATTTCTTTGTAGGGGCTGAGGAATGGAATGGTTATTAGCACCTTCCCATTTTGTTTCTCTCACCTCTTACTAGAAGCCCCAGGGCATTACTAGGTTGTTTCCATATACTTCTACTGGTGCAAATCTGGTAACTGCAGCTGTAATTTCCAGAGTCCTTGGGGGTGGCATGAGTCAGGAAGAATTGGGCTTGATCTTCATGGGTTTCCATTCTGGGCAGGATTCTCTCAACTCCCTCCTTGTATATGACAAATCTAGTAGTCCATGAGGGTCCCCAGCATATGAAAGTCACATTGGTCCCAGACACCACCTCTAGGCCAGGCCAGGCTGAGAGGGAGGGTTTGGGGAGTGCATCTGGAAACACAAATAGAGGCCAGAGGTCCTTAAGGCCTCTTCTGTAATGGGGGGGGAGAGAGTAGCAGAGAGCAAGGCTGTAAAAGTCTATGAAGAATTCCCTGATAATCATCTCCCGCTTCCATTGAATGTGACCACTCCTAATTAGGTTTCCCTGAACAGGGAAGATGTTAACTATCAGATGTTCTTTAGTGCTATCTGGGAACAGAACATCTTGTGTTTTTACCTTAGTGTAGTACCTGAGCTGGTCTATCCTTTCACCTTTTCTTTCTGCTTCCTAAGGGACACCCTATCCTTGCCCCAGCCTGTACATCATACTGCTAAAATGAGCCTGAAAAATATTCTTAACAGACCCAGTGAGTGAGCCTGACATCTTGAGAACTTGAACACACCCTCACCTGTCACCCAGATTTCTAGGACCTCACTGGGCTCAGACACCTGGAATGGAGCCATTCTTTCATAGTAGACACAGGTGTACTTGCCAGCATCCTGGGCCCCCACAGAGAGGAGGGGGAAGACAGCTGAGGTCCCAGCTGGGCTCTGGCTCTGCAGGGGTTGAGGGCTGCCCACCTTCAGCAGAGTGAATGTCGCTCTCCAGAGTGCTGACTGAGGGGGCTGCCTGCACTGGAGAGTCACATGCTGCCCAGGCTCCACCACCAGGCCTGGGAGGGCTGAGAGGGAAGGTTTGGACAGAGAACCTGTGAGGGGAATAATAGGGATGAGAGGAACAAGGGGGAGGCTGGAGGTCAGGACACTTAGGTCAAGTCCCTGCTCTGTCTCTCATTTGCTGTGACTGTGGCTCCCTCACTGGGTCTGTCTCAGTCCACTTTGGTTGTCCCCATGTTTTTTAATCCTGTCCAATGATAGGACCCCATTTAGAGTTTTCTTGACAAAGATATTGGGTTGCTTTGCCATTTTCTTCTCTAGCTCATTTTATAAATGAGGAAAATAAGACCAAGAGAGTTAAATGAAATGTTCAGGATCACGAAGGTAGCAATGGTATGGAAGCCAGACTTGAATTCAGGAAGATGAGTCTTCCAAATTCCAAACCCAGCTTCTATCCCTGGTCCATGAGCTTCCTTTAAGTCTTTTGTATGTGAGATGTCTGACTAGATATCTGGCTGGTGCTAGCCAGGGGTGTAAGGAAACTGCTAAAGTGGAGGGTGTTCCCCTAGCCTTTGATCTCATACATCTGATGATTCCCCAGGATCGAAGCTCATGGCCCTTCACTCCCTTCCCTTCCAGTTTGTGAATTACAGGTCCAGGCTGAAGCCTAATCTTGGCCTCAGATCAGGGTCCAGTAGTGAGAAAGCTCAGGCTTGTCTCCAGGTTTTGTCCCTCACTTGTTGGGTGACCCTGGATAAGTCCTTTCCTCTCAGGGCCTTGTTTGTTCCTTGGTAATGGGAGGGTTTGGCCTCAAGAACCTTTAAAGTCCCTTTTAGGTCTTAGTCTCTGTGCCTCTTCTCCTATCTCCCAACTCAGGAACCACCGTAAGATTTTACCCAACATTCGAGATCACAAGATCACAAGAGCTGCCTGTGTAGATATTATGCCCTTGCCCCTATGTGGGCAGAGAGGGGAGGGGTGGTTCTGACCACTCTTCTGGGTCCCCAGCATGCTCACCCGGCACCACCAGCTCCAGGGCATCACTGTGCATTGATTCTCTACCAGAGGCTGTCCTGTCCTTGTAAGTACAGCTGTAGCTCCCAGTGTCTCCGGGTGTCACTGAGGGGAGGGAGAAATCAGTCCAGAGATCCGCTGAGGGCTGCTGCTGTAAGGGCTCTGGCGTCCCAGCCTTCCACAGAGTGAAGGTCACTTCCTTAAGAGAAGACAGCCTGGGTCTTGAGCACCACAGAGTGCTGTTGGTCCCTGGGGCCACCACAAGGTCAGCTTTGGCCCAGAGTGTAGGCTTGGGGAGTGGTCCTGAGGAGAAAGGGGTGACAGTTGTCAAGGTCCTATGTCATTTCTAGGCACCCTCTTTTTACCACCCAATGCCAGGGATAATAGAAATTTTGCCTCTGTTCCCACTTTCTTGGCTGAGACCAATCACATTATCTTGAGGCCCAAATCTGAGTCCTTATAGAACAGGATAGAGTACCAGAGTCTCCCCTCCCCCAAATCTTCCCTCAACAATCTGTGGATTTTATTCTGTCGCCATAGCTCTATGGGCCCCCCTATGTTGCGGATGGAATTGGACACTGGGGATGTGTCCATCTCTAGTCACCAGACACACTCAGCTCCAGAGCCAGGCTGGGATTCGACCCTTTGTAGGGGGGTGTCTTCCTGTAGTAAATACAGCTGTAGCTCCCAGTGTCCTCAGCCTTCACAGATGGAAGTGAGAAAGCAGCTTGGCTCTCTGTAGGACTTTGCAGCTGCAAGGGCTCCAGGCTCTTTGCCTCCAGGAGGGCAAAAATGTAGTCTTGAGAGGATGACAGTGATGGCATTTGGCACCAGATGGTCACTGTTGTTGCTGGAGATAGTGGGAAGCCATGTGACGATGAAATGCTGGGATTGGGGAGGCCTGCTGTGAAAGAAGGAAGGAAATGAGAGACCCGATCTCTCACCATCAGCCATTCCCAGCATACCTGAAACAGCTTGCAGGGCTAGGATGGGCTGAAGGTCCCTGACCAGACCCCTGTTTCCAGTCCTGTCGGCCTTTTCACTGGTCAGTAACGTGGCTCTCAGGATCATCAGAAAAATTTTCTGAGCCCAAGAAGGCTGTGAATATGCAGAGCCACGGGAAGGGAAGAGTCCTGGACAGAGGAGTCACCCTGCCCCAGCTGCCCCCTTTTCACCTCCTTCAAGGCACTGAGCACTGGGCCAAGAGCCTGAGCTTGCTCCACCAAAGAAGGCTATCCTCTCTTAAGGACGTGATTTTTATTCTGTGGACCCAGGAGCCCTTGCAGCAGCAGCCCTCAGCAGATCTCTGGATTGACTTCTCCCTCCCCTTGATGACACCCAGGGATACACACTACAGCTATACATCACTTGCAAATTCAGACCTTTTCCTCAGCTATGTGGTTTGGAAAGCTCTTACTTCCTAATAACCCCATGACCCAGTGGGCTGGGATGTGCTTAGAGAGAAATTCAGCTTCTCAAGACGGACTCTAACATCGTCCATCACTGTTGCACAGACAGGTCTTTGTCATGCTTAACCTTGCCCAGCCCTCAGTGAGGCTAGAGAGGATCTGGCAGAGCTTTGTGTGGCCAGTGGTGGGGAAGATCCTGGTACAGGAGGACAGGGGATCCCTCTGGACTGATCTGTAAGGCTTCTGCCCTCACTTATCACTTGCCAGCCATGTCCTGCTCAGTGATTGGGGGAGCCCAAGGTTTAGAAAAAGCACCATCCCTGCTCCCATCAGAGGCCTTGTATTCCCAGAGGTCACATGGTTTTGAGTTCAAATGACCACATTATATAATCCTTCCCCTTCTTCCATGGAAGGGAGAGCTGAGATCTTCAGGGACTAGCCCACTGTTACTCAGCCAGAAGCTGGGGGTGCAGGTTTATGAGTCCCCTCCCAGGCTCCCACTCTTAGGCTCCTTCCCTCTTCAGCAGACTCCCTTCTAACACTGGCCAGATAGATGGCACCCTGAGATGCTAAGAAGGGTCCCAAACTTAGAGTGGGCACAAAAGAGATGAAGATGGCATGCTGGGAGGCTTGAGGAGCAGGACAGTGCCATTTGTTGCCATCAGGGACAGCAGCAAAACAGGGACCGAGCTGGACTTTAACCATGTGCAGGAAAATGAATGTGAAGGTGAGAAAGGCATCAGAGGCAGGGGAAATATCTAATCAGGGTAATGGGAACATAGTGAGGACAGAAGGGAGCGGTGGGAGATAAAAGTGAACACGTAGGGTGTTGCTGGGTTGGTTGGACCTTAGAGAAGAAAGAATAAGTTCATCTAGATTCCATTTGCTCAGGGAAAGCTGTGTCCCTCTTCTCCCAAAGGCTGCTGGGGATCATCTAAGGAAGGAGCAGTCTGGCTCTCATGACTGCATCACCAAGGTTTTCTGAGCAAGTCGGGGAAGATCCCTGGAACTGGAGCTGGGAGACCTGGCTTCTAATTTCCTGACACTAAAGAACCTTCTCACCTGCTTAAGTCACCTTACCTCCTCTCAACGGCTCAGTTTCCCCATCTCTAAAAGAGAAATCATGGTACATGTGTACTCCTCCTCATAGGGTTATTGAGGAAGATTTCAAAACTCAAAATGTGAGTTTAAGGGCGACGGTTCCCCGAGCACTATGAGTTGTGAGAAGCTTTAGTAAAGGAGAAAGAAGAGGAAGATAGTACACCCTGAGGGTTTGCCCCATTTATAAGTTGACTTTCTAGAGAGGAATCTGGGCTTCCTGTCCCAGGATTTGTTCCTTGCCCCCAGGCACTCCTTACCTGTCACCACAAGGATCAGGGGGTCACTGAGCTCTGACCACAAGGATCCCTGACCAGAGCGGCACCTGTAGCTTTTTGCATCATTGAAGTAATTCACTTTCCTGAGCACAAAGTCTGCCTGTGACCACAAGTCATTTCTCTCCTCTCTGAGCTCTCCATCCTTCCAGAGTTGGAATCTGTCACTCCCCAGTTGGCCCTGGCACCTGAGGGTCACATCTGCTCCCTTGGGGACCACAGGACTTGGGTCAGCCCAAAGGGCTGGCCTCAAAAGGGCATCTGAGAAGGAAAAAGATTCAAGATTTTTCAGGATTTCTCTTGCCCTGTGAATCTTTCACTTCTGGACTCCGAAGTTCCTATCCTGGGAGTGGTTTTCTGACTTGTTTCGGGACCAGGAGTACAAAAAGAGCAATGGGACAGTTGGGGGACAGCACTCACCCATCTCTGCCGTAGTGTCCCAGGGCAGGCACAGTCCTATAAGAGAAACTCAGGTCAGAATATGGAGGAAGAGCCATTTGAGCAGACATTGGGGTCCTCCTTCACCCCCAGTGCTTCTGTGTCCTCCTTAAGTTTCTTCCCCATGGACCAGGTCAGCCAGGGTAGAATCCTGTCACAGTGTCCTTCCTTACCCTGATTTAACCCTGGAGACTCACCAATGGAGATCAGGAAAGTTACTGTGGAGTCCATGGTGGGTCGTTAGCTCTGTTCTGGGCCGTGTAGCCTCAACTGTGCAGAGCGGAAAAGTCAGGCCAAATGGAGGCTGGCCCAGGATGTGGTGGCCAGCCCAGCTGCCTCACGCCCCTTAACCCAGGCCCCACAGTTTCCGCTCTTATACTGATGAAAGGACCAGGGTCCTTCGAGGCTGAGTTCTGAGCGGATCAGTGTGACTCATGGTAAATGGAGCCTGGCAAAGCCTGGGGAAACTGATGGATATTTAGTGTTAAAGACAACTGAAAGGGGTCTGGGGTTTCCACAAATGCCTCGATGTTCCACAAAAGGACCAACATCCCCCTTATATAGCCTCTCCCTGAAATTACCAAGATTGGGCACAAAGTCTTAACACCACAGCCCCAGAACCTGACCTCAGACCCTTGACTCAGATGGAGGATGAGCACATGTCCCATGCATGGTATGACTTCTGTCTCAGTGTCATTTCCTGCTGTCTTGGTGTGAACATCATTATCCACATCACAAACACAACAACAAAACAATAACGGTGGATATCATTTCTATAGTTCTTTCATCTTGGCAGATATTTTTCACCTATGTTCTCATCTGATCTTCACAACAGCCTGGAAAATAGACTCTCCATTGTCTTCATTTTACAGATGATAAAACTTAGGCAGAATTACGATTATGGCCTCAGCTCACACAGCTTGTGATCTAATTAAGTTTTGACCCCAGCCTTTCCTGATTTCCAGTCAGTTAAAATCATGAATCAGTCAAGTAATGGAGGAATCTGTTGCCCTTTATCTCCAGGTATATAAATGGCTCATCTCCTATAGGATGCCACAGTGGGCACACTTCTCAGCCAAGGCTTGGCCAGCCTTGGTATTGGATGCTCTGATTCCTCTATGGTCAGCCATTGTACCTACCCTGACAATAGAGCCTTGACCAGGACATCTCAGGAGTCAGTCAGGACACCACTGACTCTTCTGGCCTGAGTAGCACATCATCATTCAATGCCTAGAATCAGAGTTCTAGGAGACAGGCAGCATCCCACCTGGACAAGCCCAGCTCAGACCTAATGACCAGTTATCAGTCTCTGCTTTGTGACCTGCCCTTTGCTACTTGCTGGGAATGCACAGAGAAAAAAGAGGGCATTCCTTATGGAGCTTATACTTTAATGGTGAGGACAAAAATACATTTCAGAACAAGCATTTCTGCAAAACCCCCCCCCCACCACAGAATCATCTTCTGTTCTCTTGGGGTGAATATCGTAAACAACAACAATAGCAGTGACAACAACACTGGCTATCATTTCTTTATCACTTTCCATTTTGTATAGATTGTACAAACATTTTTCTCATTTAATCCTCACCATATGAAAAATGGTTTCTCTCTTATCCCCAGAGTTCATTTGTTGCTTGGATTCACAGAGCTAATAAATGTCCAAGAAAAAATTTGACTTGATATTCTGACTTCATGAAGTTATGAATCTGTCATCAAATACTGTTGTAGTTTGTTGTATCTCACTTCTATGTATTTAAGGGCCTTAGTTACAACCTCCCTTGCAACACCACAATGTAACAATGGCAGCAGCTTTTAGTCCTGGAATGGCCAGCCATAGTAAGCAGGAGTTGGCTGCTGTTTTGACATTTTCACCAGGCCTTGTACTTTCTGAAAGTTTTCTCTTGACAATGAGGCATTAAGAGTCCTTCAGAATAATATATGGTTGTTCTGGGCTTCCTTTACATCATGATTCAATACTTTTCTGCTTAGAAATAAGTACAAAAGTATATTGAAGTATACCAATCAGTACAAGATATCTATGCAAAATGATTTTAGGGTGGAAGGTAGAGTTGCCTTGAATGGAAGCTTGTTATAATAGAAGTGGGATTCCAGAGGGCAGAAAGGAAAATTGGGGAAAGTGAGTTGGTCACAGGAGGGACTAAATGTGAAACAGATGGAAATAATAGGAGACAGTCTGATTATTAGAAAGATAACTTTTTCCTGGATAACCTTATAAATGGAGGCCCTGAGTAGTAGCAAATTATTAGGCCTTAACTTTGGTACAAAGTAAGATTGATTTAAGGTTCATTTTTTTTTTAAAATTAAACCTTTTTATTTACAAAGCATATGCATGGGTAATTTTTCCAACATTGACCCTTGCAAAACCTTTTGTTTCAAATTTTCCCCTCCTTCCCCCCATTCCCTCCTATAGCTGGCAGGTAGTCCAATACATATTAAATACATTGAAATACATGTTAGATCCAACATATATATACATACAGTTTTCTTGTTGCACAAGAAAAATCAGATCAAGAAGGAAGAAAAAGAAAGTGAGAAAGAAAACAAAATACAAGTGAAAAACAACAGAGAGTGAGAATGCTGTTTTGTGTTCCACACTCTGTTCCCATGGTTCTCTCTCTGGGTGTAGATGGCTCGCTTCATCACTGCACAAGTGGAACTGTTTTGAATCATCTCACTGTTGAAGAAAGCCACGTCCATCAAAATTGATCATCATATAATCTTGTTATTGTTGTGTACAATCATCTCCTGGTTCTGCTCACTTCACTCAGCATCAGTTCATGTGAGCCTCTCTAGACCTCTCTGAAATCATCCTGGTGGTTGTTTCTTACAGAAAAATAATATTCTATAGCATTCATATACCATAATTTATTCAGCCACTCTCCAACTGATGGGCATCCATTCAGTTTCCAGTGCCTTGCCACTATGAAAAGGGGTGCCACAAATATTTTTGCACATTTGGGTCCCTTTCCCTCCTTTAAGATCTCTTTGGGATATAAGCCCAATAGTAACACTGTTGGGTCAAACGGTATGCACAGTTTGATAACTTTTGGGGTATCGTTCCAAAGTGCTCTCTAGAATGGTTGAATACATTCACAATTCCACCAACAATGTATTATTGTCCCAATTTTCCCACATCCCCTCCAAGATTTGTCATTATCTTTTTTAGAAAAAAAGACTTTTCAAGAGTTTCACTCTCCCAGGTTAGACACATGTAGATGGGATATGTTTATGCAGAATAAATACATGTGGGGTCAATATAAAGTAAATCTATATCTGTGGATAGATGTGAAATTTAAGAAATAAGTTACTAGTACATTCAGTATTGGGAAGGATTTTATCTTCATGATAGTATATAAGCAGATTCTTCAATGAATGGAAGATCCTTTTGAAGTAAAGTTTGGGAGAACGAGGGCATTACAGATATGACAGATGGCCCAAAGATATATATCCCTATATGGATACAGATCTATGTGCATGCATATACACATATCACAATACAGTGAAAATATCAGAGTCAATTTCTCATCTAACCCCCTGGTGGTTTTAGTGAATGGGAAGCTTGAGGCAAAAACAATGTGGTGAAACAATAGTACCAGACATTGCTGAGATTGTGACCTTCATTTGAAGAAGATGTGTTGCAGACTTAAGCTGTGATCATGCTGCTGTTTCTGTCTACATCAGGCCATATCCAAAGTATCTTGCTTGGTGGGGAGTGTGATCCTATAGGAAGAATGTGGAAAAATATGGGAAACTCTTGAACAGATTGATCTGTTTAGATCATTTGATCACTCAACAGAGATTTCCTGTCAAAAGGGAGCACACTAGAGATCTATTCCAATTTCCTCATGTTATAGATGAGGACAATCTTGTCCAGTAAATTTTAATGAAATGTTCACTATTAGAAAATGAAAGACCATTCCCTTTGAGGATGATAAAAGAAATGTGATTTATTTAGTCCTAGTCAACAAAATACTGGGAGAAATCACTGGGATCTTTATTTTTAAAATAGATTTTTATTAATCTTTTTGAAGTTTTGTATTCTCTTAATTTCTTCCAGTGTACCTGTAGTAGTTCTCCTTCAAAAAACATCTTCTATAAAGGCAATGATGCTTTAAAGGAAAAAAGCAAAAAATGAAGAGGAAGAGTATCAAACCCAGTCAATACTTTTAATAGAAGCTTTAAAATATATGCAATATATCAAACTCATGAAGTTCCCCTTTGCAGAGGAGTGGACTATGAGTACCTTCTCATTTTTTAATTTTATAATAACTTTTTATTGACAGAACCCATGCCAGGGTAATTTTTTTACATTATCCCTTGCACTCACTTCTGTTCCGATTTTTCCCCTCCCTCCTTCCACCCCCTCCCCTAGATGGCAAGCAGTCCTCTTCTCATTTTTTACCTTAACATTTTTTTTTTGATTGGAATAATTGAGAAATGGAAGAAGGCAGTCAGGATTAAACTTATTGAGGAAGGTTAACATTTTGCTAATTAGTAAAGAAGGATAACCAGTTTTGCTTGAGAAATTACTTGGATATTATGAATCTCAGAGGAGGAGATGTTTTTAAAAGTGAAAAATCATAGAAAGGATCATTTGAAATCTGTAAATATGACCAGAGAATTTGGGGCACATAATTAATGCAGTGTAACTTGGAGAAAAATGATTCTACTACCACTATTCATGAGTCCTCATCAGTATGTCTCCATACTATCAGTTGATATCAAGCAATCTGGTAAAGGTAAATTAACTTTGTGAAAAATGTATTTGTTCAAGTGAAAGAATATTAATATTTGGTATAAAATATCACCACACCCCATGTATCTTTGGAAAACCCTTTCATATGTATATACAGGTTTCAATGTAAAATAGGTTTAAGATTGGAGAACACATATCCATGCCAGTTACCAGACAGAGATATGTGTGTATGTGTGTGTGTGTGTGTACGTATACATATATATATATACACACACACACACATATATTCCCATTTGAGAGATTCTTATATAGTTCCCTTTATGTATTCTAGAATTTTTACTTCCTGGATCCTTGAAGAGAACTGATGCTCCCCTTCCTCAATGCATGTTGAGAGTCATGGGTAGTAATGATCAAATTGACCTATCATCATGATCACACTAATTCCAGAACACTGGTAGAAAGTGAATAAAAATGTCCAAATCTGGTATTATGGAGTCCTATGCCCAAGAGTAAGAGACAGAAATATTATTATACTTTCTGTATTTATTTATCTAATATTTCTCCAATTATGTTCAAAAGACAATGTTTTTAAAATTTGTTTTACAATTATTTTTGAGTTCTAGGTTCTCTCCCTTATCCCCACCTACAATTAAGAAACCACATGTGAAGTTATGCAAAACATTTCTATAAAAATCAAATTTTGGGAGAAAACATAAATCTACCACCCTAGTCAAAATAAAAAGGCTCTAAAACATTAAATTTTTTAAAGAGAGGGAGATAGTGAGAGAAAGAGAGGTGCTTCAATCTGTATTCAGACATCATCAGTTCCTTCTCTGCATATGGATAGGATTATTCATAAGTTCTTCTGAGCAATCATGAATGATTGTACTGCTATGAATAGCAATAGAAAAATATGAAAATGTGAGTCATGGTGAGTGTTTCCAAGCATATTACTTATGGCCACTAAGTGGGGTAGATGAAGTAGAATTGTAATCAGGAAGACCTCTTTGTATCTCACCTCTGACATTTACTTATGTGACATGGACAAGCCATGCAATCATTCTATGCCTCAGTTTTCTCTTCTGCAAAACAGATCCTAACACACATTGTACAAATTTGCTGTGATACTTTAATTACATAGCATTTTATAAACTCTTAAAATTCACATAAAAAGTTATTATTTCAAGCTCTAGAAGTATATGAATCCGCAAGGATCAAAGAGGTGGTTTTCCCAGAACATTGTCAGAAATATTATTAATGATAAAGAAGATGAGAAAAGTTTGTCATATTTTAGAAAGATGTCCAAAAAATAAGATTTGATGTAATGAAGAAAAAAAGAAGTTGTAAGCTAGCAAAAGAATGGATCACACTCTAATTACTTGTCATAGAGAAAAATAGGGGGGGGGGAATTAATAATTAGATAAAAGTAAGGAAGAAGAAAAGTAAAAAGTAAAACTCTAAAATCAGGACAAGATATAACCATCTGTTCATTGTACTGGGAGAGATGTGGAAGATAAAGCAAAGGGAACTAGTAAAAAATGGAATGCATTAAAAAAAATTAAGGTAATGAAATGGAAGTTTCATAATTTTGTATTTACTTTTCAAAAGGTTAAAATTTCATTTGGGGAAAAAGAATGAGAGTGTGGATAAGTAAATCAGTCACCCACATATAATTTATTTCTTAGAAGAAGAACATTTAAAAAACACGAATGTTTTAGTGAATTTAAAAAAAAATTAGGAGCTCCAGTCTTGCCATAAGAAATATCCATAAGAAATGTCTGTAACAAAAATTATTAAATAATCTACATTAAACTGAAAGAAGTTCATAGGCAACAAATCCATATCAATATTAATATATTATCCTAAATGTCTTAGATCCGAAATTCCTAAATCTATCAATCTAATGATAAGAATCACTCATCAGTAACAAAGTAACGTCAGGCAATTTCATTGTCTCTTGCTCTGTCTGTTTTGGATACATGGAAACAAAAATGAAACAAAAGAGAAAATATAGACCCAAAGACATTGCTGGAGAAGCTACAGCTAAAATACTTATGGTGACTTCAAAAGGAAATTTCAAATGTATGTGCACATCATGCAAAAATTACTTTGTATAAATCCCTACACATATGGAAAATTCTTGCAAAAATTCAGGAGCAGTAAAATGTATTCTTTATAGACCATAACAGTAAAAATAATAAATTGGTTCAGGGTGAGAAAAAGACCCAGATTGACATAATGCCTTAATAATGAAATCCTGAATATGAGGATTCAAGGAACAAATCAGAGAAGTAATAATTTTATAAAAGAGGATGATGAGAAGCCCTACCAAAATGTACTGAGATACAGCTAAAGCAGTCTGCATGAGAAAAGGCATGTGTCTTTAAAGTTACCTTAACAGAACAGGAAAGAAAAGGATTAATTAAATGAATATTCATTAAAGATTAAAAATATAAAATCAACATATATTAAAAGCCATAAAAGAAAAGACATAAAAGACAGAAGTGGAACACATAAAGTGGAAACAAAAACAATCCCTAGAAATGATTAATGAAATTTAAAGCTCATTCTTTTAAGGGACAAAATAGGATGAATATTTTTTCTCCATTTCTCTTATATTGTATTTTATTTCCTCACAGTTACACACAGAAACATTTTAAACACTGTTTTAAAACATTGTATTACAAATTGTTTCCTTTCCTTTGACCACAACTCCCCTCACACTGAAAAGCCAAGCAATTCAGTATAATACACATGCAAATCATTTCCATAATACTCATGTTCTAAAAGAAAACAGACCAAAAATGTCCCACAGAAAATAAAGTAAGAAAAAAAAATCTTTATTTTCTATTCCAAGAGCACATCTTTTCTGCGGATGGATAGCAAGTTTTTTTTTTTAAAATAAATCCTTCAGAATTGTCTTGTATCACTCTATTGTTGAGAATAGTTGTCCTTCACTTTTGTTCATCTTATTGCTGTTACTTTGTACACAGTACATTTCATGTTGCATCAGTTCATAGAAGTCTTTCCAGGTTTTTCTGGCAGCATCCTACTTATCATTTTCTAATAGTACAATAGTATTCCATCAAAATCATATACTTGAATTTATTCAGCCATTCCATAGTTAATGGCTATCCCCTCAATTTCTAGTTTTTTGCTCCCAGAAAAGATCTGATATAAAAAGTTCTTTTGTTTTTGTTTTTGTTTTCTCTTTTAGATACAGACCTGGAAGTGTAATTGCCAGCTCAAAGGGTATTCATGGTTTTGTAGCCCTTTGGAAGAAGTTCCAAATCACTCGATATAATGGTTGAATCAATTCACAGCTCTGCCAACAAGGCATCAATATCTCATTTTCCCCACATGCCCTCTACCACTTGTTTTTTTCCTTTTCTGTCCTATCAGTCAATATAATAGATAAGAGGAAGTTCCTCAGAATTGTTTTAATTTTCATTTCTCCATTCAATAGCCAGGTAGAACAATTTTTCATATGCTTAGGTAGCTTTGATGATGTCATTTTATCTATTCATATTTTTGATTAGTTAGCAATTGAGGAATTGCTCTTATTTTTATAAATTTGATGCAGTTCTCTATATGTTTGAGTTATGAAACCTTTATCAGAGAAAATTGCTTTGAAAATTTTTTACAATTATATTTGCAAACAGTATTTTTCTCTAATCTATATCTCCTGTTTATTCCATTCTTTCTCTCCTTTTCCCCTATGCCTCCATAAAATTGTTTTCTATCTGACTGACTCTTTCCCAGTCTGCCTTCCTTTCCATCACTTCCCTTTCTTCTCTTATTCCCTTCTCCCATTTCCTGTGGATATAGTGGATTTCCATATCCAATTGAATGTGTATGTTATTCCCTCTATGAATCAGTTCTACTGAGAATAAAGTTCAGTCACTCCTTCTTACTTTCCCACTTTTCTCCTCCACAATAAAAACTTTTTCTTGTCACTTTTACTTAAGATAATTTCCTTCATTCTACTGTTTTTCTTTCTCTAGCATATTCCTTGCTCAGCCCTTAATTTTGTTTTCTTTAATATCATCTTTTCACATTCAACTAATACTTTCAGTATATATATATGCAAAACTGCCCAAATTTGTGAAAGTTCTTATGAGTTATAAGTATCATCTTCCCATATAGGAACATAAACAGTTTAACCTTGCGAAGTCCCTCTTGATTTGTTTTTCCTGGTGACTTTTTTTTACATTTCTTATAATGTATCTGAAAGCCAAACTTTCTAATCAGCTCTTTTCTTTTTCTCAAGAATATTTGGAAATCCTCTATTTCACAGAATATTCATGCACCACTCAGGGATTATAATCAGTTTTGTGGGTTTGGTGATCCTTGGTTTTAATCCAATCTCCATTGCTTTTCAAAATGTTTTATTCCTGGGCAGCAAGATGGCACAGTGGATAGAGCACCAGATCGGAAGTCAGGAGTACCTGAGTTCAAATTTGACCTCAGACACTTAACACCTCCTAGCTGTGTGACCCTGGGCAACTCACTTAACTCCAATTACCCCAGGAAAAACAAAACAAACAGCCAAACAAAATAACTTAATCTAAGTCCTACAATCACTTAATGTAGAAACAGCTGTATGTGCTTTGATTTTTGTCATCATGATTCTTGAATTGTTCATTTCTGGGAAAGATGCATTAAGGAACAGATAAAAGAAGGGTGAGGGAGAGGAGAACAAATAGAAGAGAAGAAGGGAGAGAATTCCTTCTTGAAAAGTGCTTAAACCTTCAGTTTATTTTGGAATAGATTGTGGCTTCTGTTGGTGTCTTCTTAGGTTCAGTTTTCCTCTTATTCAATGCTCTTATGTTCAGCTGAGTATACGTCACTCCCTGTGGATCGTCGGCCACGGGAACCTGAAGGAGAAATAGAAGAGGGAGAGAACAGTGATGAATTAGGAGCAGATATTCTTAATCTATTTCTGTGTCATGAAATCTTTGAAGACTCATCTGCTGAAAGCAATAGACGCCTTCTCATTCTCATATTTTTAGATACATGAAATATACCTCATAGAATTATGAAGGAAATAAAGGGCATTGAAATACTGTCATTGAAATGTTATAGAAATATTTACAATAATTTAAGATATCCTCATTTTAGAGTCATTGAATGGCATTCCTGGGAGTAGAAGACAGAATGGAGTTAACTCACCAATGGTCCCCTTGTTTCGCTGGTCTCTTCTTCATCTGAAGTGAAGAATAGATTCCATCATTCCTGAGCTCCCAGGACCAGGATTCCCTTCTATTATTCCTCTCCCCCCCGGGCCAGGATTCTGTCATCTCCCTGAACAGATAACTTACATGGCCTTTCCTCTCTGGGTGCCTCAGCATGATGGGTCTTGCAGGTATTCCAAGGAAGACAAGAGCAACAAAAACAGCTACAGTAGGAAGGAAGGGAGGATATGGGATAAAAGGCTAGAGCTTGCTCTCGGATTTTCTGCTAGCATTTTTCCCTCACCAGAATCTCTGTCTGCTTCAGAGAGTCTGAGTTACATGGGAAAAGGAAAAAGGGCACAATGGGAGGAGGAACTGATTTTCCTTACCTTCTAGAAATGGATTCCTGCAAAGATCCTGGTGAGATACATATGGGAAGGAAAGAAAAGCAAAGTCAGGGAAGACTTTGGAGGAAAAAGTTTTAGTTCTTACCCATCTCCATTTCATCCTCTTTTCTCCAAACTTACCCAGAGGAATGGACCCATGGTAGTGGAGCGCAAGCAAGAGAAGGCAGAGGAGGAACAGAAAGAAAACACAGCTGAAGATGATGATGAGGTTGTTACTTGGCTCTGAACATAGGTGAGGAGAGAGAGAAGAGTCATCATGAATAACTGTGCTAAGCAATGCCCACATTTCCTCAATAATTGCCACTACATTTTCTTCTCTTACTCCCTTCTACAGCTTCCCATCATCAGAACCATCAAACAGTTGGGTACAAATCAGGCTGAGGGAGGGTTTATCTCTTGGAATAAGAATGAGATAGACAGAAACCCAAATAAAGATGTATTTGTCAAATATGACATAAGGAGGAATGCTTCATGTCCCAGCTCACACATTGGGTCCCCGTTAGCCAGGAAGTGAGGACTGGGTGAAAGTCGCTATAGTCTTACATTATGTTTCCGACCAGAAGTAAGGCCATGCTTTCAGTTCCTTGTAGGGGGCGAGGAATGGGGCAGTTACCAGTACCTTCCTGTTTAGTTCTTCTCACCTCTTACTAGAAGCTCCAGGGCATCACTAGACTGCTTCCAGAGACTTTCATTGGTGCCCAGCTGATAGCTGCAGCTGTAATTGCCAGAGTCCTTGGGGGTCACATGAGTCAAGAAGAACCTGCCCCAGTCTTCATGGGCTTCCACGCTGTGCAGGATTCCTTCAACTCCCTCCTTGTACAGAGCAAATCTAGGTATCCATGAGGATCCCCAGCAAAGGAGGATCACATTGCTCCCCGAGGCTACCTCTAGAACAGTCCAGGCTGAGAGGGAAGGCTTGGGGAGTGCATCTGGAAACACAAACAAAGACCCGAGATGCTCAAGATCCCATCCATAGTTGTGCTGAGGGTGGGTATAAGGCGGACAAGATCATAGAAGTTTCTGAAGAATTCCTGGACCAACCATTCCATTGATTCTGCCCATTCATTGCCCTTAGTCTGTTTCCCTTAACAGGGGTAGATACTAAACTTCAGAGGGTCTTTGGTGCTGTCCAGGAAAAGGAAAGTTGTTTCTCCTTCTATTTTTGTCCCTTGAGCTTGGTGCATTTCCTGAGCTGATCCATCCTTCCAACTATGTTTTCCTCTTCCTAAAGGATAACCAATCTTTATCCCTACCTCTTCTTTATGCTGTTAAAAGGAGCCCACATTTTCTGTGCTACCTTTCAATCTTAACTTCCATACCTCTACTTTTTTATACTGAGAACTTCAAGCCATTTTTACCTGTCACCCAGATCTCTAGGGCATCACTGGGCTCTGACACCCGGTAAGGAGCCATTCTTTCAGAGTAGACACAGGTGTAGTTGCCAGAATCCTTGGCCCTCAAAGAGAAGAGGGGGAAGTAAGCAGAGCTGCCAGATGTGCTCTGGTTCTGTAGGAGCTGAGGCCTGCCCACCTTCATCAGAGTGAATGTTGCTCTCCAGAGTGCTGACTGAGGGGGCTTCCTGCACTGAAGAGTCACATGCTTTCCAGGCTCCACCACCAGGCCTGGCAGGGCTGAGAGAGAAGGCTTGGGAAGAGATCCTGAGAGGAGAAGAATTGGGGGGGAGGTGTCAGGACGCTTGGGTCAAGTCCCTGTTCTGCCTCTCAGTTCCTGTGTGCCCATGGCTCATTCATCAGGTCCATCTGAGACTCAATTATCTCCTTTGTAAAGGGGCAGGTATGAATAAAAGATGTCTGCTATCATTCTATTCACAGCCAGCTAGCAATCTAAGCAACTGTCACACTGCAGGGACCTCACCTAGTCTCTGATCTCATGCCTGTGATGACTGACAGGCAGGGAGAGCATGGTCTCCTCCTTCTCATTGGGGCCATCACAGATGGGCTAAGAGCTGAGCCTAAATTCAGAACTCAGATCAGGGACCAGGAACGAGAAGGCTTATCTCTGGGCTCTGTCCCATACTTTTAATTGACCCTGGACAAGTCCTTTCCCCTGTCAGGGGCTCATGTGATCATTGGTAATGGGAGGGTTTGGCCCCTTTCAGCTCTGGGTCTTTGTACCTCTTCTACCTCCTACCTCAGAGCTCACCATCAATTTTTCCTAAGATTCCAGATCAACACAGAAATATCTCATTTCTTACAAGATCCCTGACTCAGGACTGGCCTCAGAACAGATCAGGCTGTGTAGACCACCTGCCTTTGGCTCTGTGAGACCCCTGTCTTGGCAGAGGGCAGAGGGGTCACACTCAGAATTATTCTGGGGTCCCCACACCCCTCACCTGTCACCACCAGCTCCAGAGTCTCACTGAACTCTGATTGTGCACCCGACGCTGTCCTGTCCTTGTAAGTACATCTGTAGCTCCCAGCATCCTCAGGTCTGACAGAAGGGAGGGAGAAATCAGTCCAGAGATCTGCTGAATTCTGGTTCTGTAAGGGCTGCTGAGTTCCAATCTTCCACAGAGTGAAAGTCACCTCTTTAGGAGAAGCCATCCTGGGCCTTGAGCACCAGAGAGTGATGTCTGTCCCTGGGGCCATCACAAAGCTTGGCTCGGCCCATAGGGTGGGTCTGGGTAGTTGTCCTGAGAAGAAAGGAGTACCTGAAGTCAATGTCAGATGTCATTTCTAAACCCCTCTGCTAACCCCCTGAGAGGGCCAGCAGAAATCTTGTTTCTGGTCTCACTCCCTTAGGTTCTGTCTGAGTGGAGAACAGCCCCATTATCCTGGGGCCTAAGCTGAAATGGCCCAGAGGTTCCTTCCAGCCCCATTCCAACCATCCCTTCAGAATTCCCTGGATCTTATGCTGTCCCCCTAACTTTGTGGGCCTCTATGTGGGGACATGGAATGGGTACTTAGGGATTCCCATGAGTAGTCACCAAGCACAGTCAGCTCCACCACTGGGCTAAGATGGGATGCTCTGTGTGGTGATGTCTTCTTGTAGTAAATACACCTGTAGCTCCCAGTGTCCTCGGTCCCCACAGATGGAAGTGAAAATTCAATCCTGGGCCCTGCAGGGATCTGTAGCAGTAAGGGCTCCAGGCTCTTTGCAGCCAGCAGGGCAAAAGTGTAGTTCTGAGTGGGGAGCTGTGCAAACATTTGGCACCAAATGGTCACTGTTTCCCCTGGAGATATCAAGGGTCCAGGTGAGGCTCCAATGTTGGGTTTGGGGAAGACTCCTGGTAAAGGAGGAAGGAAGAAAGTTAATGGTCTGATTTCCCCAATCCCATCTAATCATTCCATGAAAAGAGCCAAACAGTGAAAGCATGGGGCAAGGGTGCTTCATCAGACCCATTTATACAGTCCTGTAGGCCTGGGATATTCGGTACATGGGCTCCTTGGAACCCTGAGAAAGCTGTTCTGGGCCTTAGAAGGCTGTGAATGTACAGAGCAATGGGGGAGAAGGAACAAGGGTGGGGAGCAGGTCACCATTTCACACCTGCTCCTCTTCTTATTCCCTTCAAGGGGCCCAACTTTGGCCCTACAGCCAGGCCAGCAGGACCAAGAAAAGACTCTCATACAACATCACGGACAAATTCAGACTTTTCTCTTAGGTTTTAAGACTTGAAAATCTCATTCTTCTCTTCCCAATAACTCCATAACTGTGGAATAGAGAGAATTTCTAGATTCCCAGGCCTCAATTTCCCCACACTGTGGGAGGTCCTTGTCCTATCACCCACTGTTCATACTGGAGTGAAAGCAGAGCCAGGAGCTGCTAGAGGAGAATGGGGGCTCCCTCTGAGCTCTGCTTTTCCTGCCCTCATTCATCATCTATCAGTCATTTCCTTCTTGGTGAAGGGGGAGCCCCAAAGATTTAGGGAAGGGGTCACACTTGCTACCTGAAGAGACTTACAAGAATCACAGAGTTTTTAGCTCAAAAACCCCATTAGACCATTCAGCCCATTAGAATATGAGCTTCATGTCATGAAGGGGGAAACTGAGTTCCAGAAGGCCAGGATTTTCCCATAATGACCCCACCAGCATCTAGAGGAACAAGTGTATGAATGTTATTTCACAGCCACCAAATTTGAGGCTCCTTCTCCCTTCATCAGGCTATCTTCTGTCACAGGCAGATGATAGAAGCTTGTGGTGGTGAGAAGGCCCCTGTACTACAGTGAACCCATGAGAGCGGTAAAGATGGCATGCTGGGAAAGGCCAGGACTTTGCCACTTGATGCCAGCTGGGACAGCATCCTGGGGTAGCCAGGGTTTGAGCTGGGCTTTAAGCATGTATGGGAAAGTGATGGGTGAAGGTAAGAAGGGCATTACAGGCAGGGAAAACAGGGTGAGCAAAGGCAGAGAGGTGGGACATGATGGGAATCTGTCCGGGCTAATGGGAATGTCAGGAGGCCAGAAGAGAACACTGGAAGAAACCTGAGCAGGTGAGATATTGGCAGTATGAGCATAAAGAAGAAAGGAAAAGTTAATCTAGGTAAAATTTCCTCAGTAAAAGCTGGGTGCCCCAGCTCCCAAAGGCGGCTGTGTACGTCTGAGAGAGGAATAGCCTGGCTTATGTGGCTGAGTCACCAAGGGACCATGAGCAGATGAGGGGAGATCCTTGGGTTTGCAGCCAAGGGAAATGGGTCTTAGTCCTGTCCCTGACACTTAAGATCCTGATGATCTGCTCGAGACCCCTTACCTCCTCTCCAAGCCTCAGTTTCTCCATCTCTAAAAGAAAAATCATCACATGTGAGCTCTCCTCCCAGCAGAATAATTGAGGGGAAATATTTCTAAACTTTATAATCTTAAATTCTGAGTGGGGGAGGATGGTCTCAGAGCCTATGGAGGTCGTTGGTGAGCCGAGACAGTTAATAAAGACCGACATTTTTTCCTTTTACTCATCAACTCTCTAGAGATGGATCTGAGGCTCCTCTCCAGGACTGGCCTTTTCCCAAAGGATGGTTTGATACCTGCACCCCTCACCTGTCACCACCAGGGCCAAGGGGTCACTGTACTCTGACCACAAGGGCCCCTTTCCAGAGCGGCACCTGTAGCTTCTGGCATCTCTTTCATCATCTACTTTCTTGAGCACAAAGTCTGCCTGTGACCACGAGTCATTTCTCTCCTCTCTGAGCTCTCCATCCTTCCAGAGCTGGAACCTGTCACTCCCCAGTCGGCCCTGGCACCTGAGGGTCACATCCGCTCCCTTGGCGACCACGGGACTTGGGAGAGCCCAGAGGGTGGGTCTTGGAGAGATTTCTGAAGAGGAAAGAAATTTGATTTTTAGGGATGCCTCTGGAGCCAGTGTTTCTCCTCCACATCCTGAAGTCCCTCCTTTCATCACCCCTTCCATTCCTTGCAATGTCGCCTGTTTTTCTTTCTGTTTATCCTGGGAGTGGATTACTGGGTTGATTTGAGACAAAGAGTGAAAAGAGAACTTTGTGCTTTTGGGGACAGGACTCACCCGTCTGTGCCCTAACCTCCCAGTGCAGACACAGCCCTGTAAAAGAAGACCAGGTTATAGATGGCTCCTCTTCAGCCCACGCTGACTTCTTCCCAGGCCTTGCCAAAGCCCCTGATATTCTAATTCTGCTTTGATCAGAATATGAAGGGGGATTCCTGGTAGCAGAGACTGGGTCCTGTTTTGCCCCCAATGATTCTGCCTCCTTGTTAGGTTTCCTCCCTGTCCTTCTGACTCAGTCAGCCAAGCGTCTTGGCACAGTGTCCCTCCCTCGCCAGCGTAAACCTTGGAGACTCACCGATGGAGAGCAGGAAAGTGAGTGTGGAGTCCATGGTGGGTCTTCAGCTCTGTCCCAGTCTCAACTGTGCAGAGGACCAAAGGTTGCAGGACTGGAGGCTGGCCCAGGATGTGGTGGCCAGCCCTACTATCTTACATCCCCTAAACTCAGGCCCCACAGTTTCCGCTCTTATACTGATGAAAGGGACCATGGTCATCCAGGGCTTATTTCTGAGCAAATTAAAGTGACTTAAAGTAAATGGAACCTGAAAAGGACTGTGGATGATGAGTATTTAGTGTTAAAGATGGCTGACGGTGATCTGGGTCTCCATACACATGTCACTGTTCTGTGAAAGGAGCATCATCGGCCACAAAAATCCTGACCCTGAAATCACCAGGATTCAGCTTCAAAGCCCAACCTCACAGCTCTGGAAGGCTGGCTTGGGGGGTAGATGGGCACATGTTCCATGCCTGGCATGATGTGTGGATGAGTGTCACTTGCTGGTATCTTAGTATGAACATCCTCACCAGCAGCCACCATACCCACAGTAAGGACAGCAGTGGATGTCATTGTAAAGTACTTTCAGCTTGGCAAATGTTTTACAAACATGTTCTCATTTGAGCCTCAGAACAACATGTGAGGTAGGTATCACACTATCCAGATTTTACAGATGAGATTGCTGATGGAGACAGAGTGAAATTCCCTGCCCAGGCTCATAAAACAAATAAGTGTCTACGTCAGGCTTGAACTCAGCCTTTCCTGGTTCTAATCGATTAAAATCATGAATCCAAATGCAGATGATGTAGGCATTTGTTGCTCTCCATCTCCAAGTATAGAAATGACTCAGTAACTCCATTTCCTGTAGGATGCCAAAATAGCCAGTACTGATATTGGCTGCTCTGCTTGCCCTTTGGTCAGCCCTTCTCCATACGCTTACAATAGATGGCTGATTAGGACATATCGAGTCGATCGGGACAGTAGGAGACTGTTCTTGGCTGTCTTGCACATCATCAGTCAATAATCTGTTGGCACAGAGTCCCACGACACAAGTGGCATCCTAGCTAGAAAGACCCCAGCTCAAACTCAATGACCATTTATCAAGCTTCTGCCATGTTGCCTGACCTGTGCTAGTTGCTGGGAATTCAAAGAGAAAAAACAAATAGATCAGTCCTTATGGAGCTTATACTTTAATGGCAAGGACAACAATATATTCCACTGCAAGCATTTATGCATGATGAATTTGCAGGTTAAGGGTCAACTCTCATTTAAATGATTGTTAGTACAAGCATTGAGAGAGCCTAAAGAAAATGTGGGGAATAATGGGCTGGAACACACAAGGAAATGAAGTTAAAGTAATGAAGCATTGCCAAAGAGAGACTGGAATGCAGATAGTTTTATTCTTGGCAGTGCATGGCTCAGCATACCTGGTGAAGGCATTGGGTGGTACCCAGGCAGGCTTTCACTTCATATAAAAGTAAGAATCATCAATTTTCCTTCCCTGTGTTTGGAAAATGTGGATGAGGACACAATTTGATTGTAGATCTGATGGTCCCAGGTTCTGTCTGATGCACAATCAGTGCATTGAGCAGACTCTGTAATCTCCTGGGATTCACAGACAGAAATCTTCCCCAAAAGCTTCCATTCTCTCAGGTTACATAGCATGTTCATGGGCTATGCTTATATAGAATAAATATACCCAAGGTTAGTATAAAATAAATATACATCTGTGAGTAGATATATATTTGTCAGGGAAGTAAGGCACTAGTACATATGCTACTAGGAATGATTCCATTTTCACAGTGGTGTGTGAGCAGATTCTCCAATGAATGGAGGATCTCAGTGAGACAAAGGTGGTGGGGGAAGGGCCTACAGAAATGATGATGGCCCAAACAAAGATATATCCCTATATAGAAACAGATCTATGTATATAAATACACACCTCATAGCAGAGTATAAATATTAGAGTCAATTTTTCATCTAACTATCTGGTGTTTTGCAGGAATGGAAAACTTGAGGTGAGACCAATGTGGTGAGATGACAGTTCCAAACATGCTGAAACCTTCATCTTCATTTCAAGAAGTGTTACAAGCTTAGGCTGTGAGAGTGCTGCTTTGCCTTGCCTCCATCAGGCCACATCCAAAATACCTTGCAGTGGGATCCTGTAGAATCTGAGGGATCCAGTAGAATCTGTGATCCTGTAAAATAATGAGGGAAAATCCTGGGGAGGGTGATATGAACGATCACCAGTCATTCATGTGGCAAATCCCCTCCATGAATTGGGGGATTTAAAATTCAGAGACCCTGCACTGAGGGATTAGAAGAAAATATTGATAAGTGATTAAGAATTAGTTCTGCTCTGGGCCGAGAGCCTGCTGAAATAGGTTAAGGTCAAGGATGAAACAGCTTCCTCCCCAGAGAAAACAGGAGGGGTAACTCACACGTTTTTCCCTTGATATCTCCTTGGCCCTTTCTGTATCTTAGGAAGAGAGAGGTTTCCAGTATTGGGAATCTTCCACAATCCCCTCCCCTCAAGTCATTTTTATATCCCTTTCTTGCCCCAATAACTTACATAGTGGTTGCTCTTTGGGGCCCTCAGGCTGCATGTGGGTACTCCAACAGAGACAAGGGTAACAAAGACCACTGTGATATGGAGAGGAGGAAATAGGACAGGGAGGAAATGTTCCATCTGGGAGACTTTATGAACACCCCGTAGTCATCATGTCTCTAATTCAATGTAGAGGTTCCAAGGTTATATTGGAAGGAAGAAACAGAGGATTATGGGGAAAAGAGGTGAATCTACTTATCTCCTAGCTCTCTCCGTGCTCACACCCTGGTGATACACATGAGAAGAGAAGAAGCAAAGGCAGGGAAGATCACAAAGAAGAAATGGCAAGTCCCAGTCCCAACCTAATTTTATTCCTTATGACATAAAGATTCAAGGCTGTTTTACCTATAGAGATGAATCCTTGGCAGAGGAATGCCATCAAGAGAAGGCAAAGGAGGGATGAAATGGATCTAAATCTGATAATGAGGATATTATTGGGACCTGATCCTAATGTGGTTGAGAGAGAAGAATCTTCATAATTCATTATCGTTGACAATCCTCACATTGTATTTATATATTCTTCTCTTATTTCCCTCCAGATATACCAATCTTCATCAGCATTGCAAAGATTAATAGAAGTGCTGCTCAGAAAGGGCTTTTCCCTTGAAATTGTATTCAGAAGCCTAAGAACTAGCATAGCATTATGGGTCCCAGGGAAGAATGTGGGAAAGTCTCACATGCCAAGCCACAATCTTTTTTTCTACAGGCCTGGAATTGAGGAAAAGGTTAAAATATCAGTAGTGTCTGTTGCCACATCTTGCCAAGGTCTTGGTTTCTTTTCCTTATAGGGACTGAGTAAGAGAGTGTCATTGGCATCTTCCAATGAATATTGTGGGCTGCTTCTTCTTACTACTGCAGGGGGTCATTGACTTTTTTCCAGAGAGTTCCCTTGGTGCAAAGTTGGTAATGGCAGCCAAAGTCCTAGAGGATTATCTTCATCAGGAATAGCTGTTCTCCACCTTGAGTTATATCCATATTTGGAAGAATTTTTTCATCTCCTTCCTTTTAGAGAACAATGCAATTATTCCGTGAGGGTCCCCATCCCAGCAGGGTCACATTGAGATCACTTCTGGGTCAAGTCAGGCTGGGAGGGAACACTTGGGAAATGTATATGGAAATCCAAACAGAAGTCAAAGATGAAGTTCAGCTTCACAGTCATAATTTGGGTGGGTGGGTAAAGGTATTAAGGGCTGCAGAGTCTCAGAATGACACCATCACTTCCTTTGTCACTTTCAAACTTTCAATCTTGACTGATTTTCAAACTTGAAGTCCAAATTTTTATTTTATGCCTTAAGTACATGGACACACTCACCTGTCATGTAGGTGACATCACTTGACCCAGATAACTAGTAAGGAGTCATTCTTCTATAGTAGAAACAGTTGTAGTTGCCAGCATCCTGGACTCTCATAGAGAGCAGGGAAACATTAGCCAAGGTTTCAGCAGAGATCTGGCTCTGCAGGAGCTGAGGGCTGCACACTCTCAGCAGAGTGAGCGTCACTCTCCAGAGTGCTGATTTAGAGGCCTTTCTACACTGAAGAGTCACATGTTTCCCAAGTTCCACCAACAGGCTTGGAAGACCTGGGCAGAAGGAAGATTTGGGTAGAAAACTTGATCTGGGCAATATTTCCACCTTTGTTCAAATCTCTCTTAGAAACCCTCAGTCTTTTCCCAATTTCTATCTCATAATGGTCAAATCACATTAGAATAATGTATCTGAAATGCATTCCTGGGTTGCTTCACAGGCTTGAGTCCCACATCTGTAATCTAGAGCTCTAAGACCACACTTGTTTCAGAGATTTGAAAGGAATAGCAAGATTTGAATCTTCTTGGAGTCTTACCAGATTTCTTTTATGACACAGATATGGTGCTGATCACTAAACCAGGTAGGGTGAAAACAGAAAAAGAAAATCATAGACCAATTTCCCTAATCAACATTGATGTGAAAATCTTAAATAAAATATTAGCAACGAGATTACAGAAAATCACCCCCTGGATAATACACCACGACCAAGTAGAATTTATACTAAAAATGGTTCAATATTAGGAAAACTATCAGCATAATCAACTACATTAATAACCAAACTAACAAAAATCATATGATTATCACAATAGATGCAGAAAAACATCTGATGAAATCCAACACCCATTCCTATTAAGAACTCTGGAAAGTATAGGAATAAATGCACTTTATCTTAAAAAGATCAGCAGCATCAGTTTAAAACCACCAGCAAGAATCATATATAATAGGGACAAATGGAAACCATTCCCAATAAGATTATAAGTGAAACAGGGCTTCCCACTATCACCATTCCTATTCAATATCATATTAGAAATCTTGACCTTTGAAAAACCTTTTCTGTTTCCAGTTCACTAATCCTTTTTTTCAAGGATTTGATTTCTTTATCCATTCTGTCTTTAAATGACTGGAATGACTTCTCCAGACTCTCTTGCCAAGCCTCCCTCTCCTTTTCCCATTTTTCTTCTAGCTCTCTTGTGAGAGTCTAATTTCTTCTATGAAATTCATCTGTGCTTTGGGGATGCACCTGGAGACAGTCTGTTTTTAGTCTCCTCAGGGTTTAGAGTCTGCTCTCTGTCCATATAGAAGCTGTCAGTGGTTAAGGTCCTTTTCAATTTTTTGCTCATTTGTCAGAGAAAAATCAAAGACAAACTCGCAAAGAAAAAAAGAAAAAAAAACCAAATGGAATCTGCTTTTTTTTGGGGGAGGAGCTGGGTGGTGTTACCAAGCTTCCTCTATCAACTGTGGGGGATAGCAGTGAGGCACTAGCAGGACTCTGCTGTGCCTGTGCTCTGAGACTCAGAGAGCGTGCTGATACACTGTTAGGAAGGGGTGGCCAGGTCCCGAGAGACTCCAGCTGTTCGGGGTTGTATTCTTCACCCCTGGTGTTTTTAGCTTCTCTGCTGGGCAACTGACTTGCTGCCAGGGCAAAGTATCCAATCCTATAGCAAAGCTCTCCCCACAGAGATGGCTGAGATCACACCCCATCCCCCTCAGGTCTGCTCCACTGTGAGCTGCCTGCTGGGCTCTCGCTGCCACTGATTGCCCTCAGTCTGCATCCCCTTCTAAAACCTTCCCTACCCTGGAGGAAAAACAGACCTTTCCTGGTGAATTTCAAGGATGTCTTCTCCTGGTAACTATTTGTGGATTTTTTTCAGTCAAGCATTAATTCAGAGGCTTGTAATGAAATGAATTCTGAGAGAAAATGCAGAGCTTATGCAGTTGTGTGCCTCCTCTCCACCATCTTGGCCGGAAGTCTCATGGATAGGATTTTTCAGAAGTCTTTCTGAGTAATCATGAATGATTGTACTGCTAAGAATAGCAAAGTCCATTATAGTTTGTCTTTAGAAAATTGTCTGAAATATTATTAATAATAAAAAAGATGAGAAATGTTTATCACATTTTAGAAAAATGTCCAGAAAATAAAATTTGATTTAATGAAAAAAAGAAGTTGACAATCAGCAGAAGAATGAGTCACACCTTAATTACTTATCTGAGGGGAAAAGAGGGGGGAAATTAAATAATTCTATAAAAGCAAGGAAGAAACAAAAGTAAAAAGAAAAACTCTAAAACCAGGACAAGATGTTCCCATCTGTTCATTGTACTGGGGTAGGTGTGAAAGATAAAGCAAAGGGAACTGATAAAAAATGGAATGCATTCAAAAAGATTAAATTAATGAAATGGAAGATACGTAATTTTGTATTTATTTTTCAAAATGTTAAATTTCATTTGGGGAAAAAAAATGAGAGTGTGGATAAGTAAATCAGCCAACCACTGATAATTTATTTCTTAGAAGAAAAACATTTAAAAAAACATGAATCATTTAGTGAATAAAAAGGAATTAGGAGCTCCTGCCTTGACATAAGAAATATCAAGAAGAAATGTTTGTAACAAAAAAATATTAAATTGATAATTTACATTAAACTGAAAGAACTTCATAGGCAACAAATCCATATCAGTATTAATATATTATCCTAAATGTCTTAGCTCCGAAATTCCTAAATCCTATTGCTTTAATGATAAGAATCTCTCGTCAGTAACAAAGTAACATCAGGTAATTTCATTGTCTCTTGTTCTGTCTGTTTTGGACACATGGAAACAAAAAATGAAACAAAAGAGAAAATATAGACCCCAAAACATTGCTGGAGAAGCTACAGCTAAAATACATATGGTGACTTCAAAAGGAAATTTCAAATGTATGTGCACATCATGCAAAAATTACTTTGTATAAATCCCTAGACATGTGGAAAATTCTTGCAAAAATTCAGGAGCAGAAAATGTATTCTTTATAGGCCGTAACAGTAAAAATTATAAATTGGTTCAGGGTGAGAAAAAGACCCAGATTCACATAATGCCTTAATAATGAAATCCTAAATTATGAGGAGTCAAGGAACAAATCAGAGAAGTAATAATTTTATAAAAGCGGATGATGAGAAGCCATACCAAAATATACTGAGATACAGCTAAAGCAGTCTGCATGAGAAAAGGCATGTGTCTTTAAAGATACTGTAACAAAAAAGGAAAGAAAAGCATTAATTAAATGAATATTCATTAAAGATTAAAAATATAAAATCAACATATATTAAAAGCCATAAAAGAAAAGACATAAAAGAGAGAGGTGGAACACATAAAGTGGAAACAAAAACAATCCCTAGAAAAGATTAATGAAATTTAAAGCTGATTCTTTTAAAGGACAAAATAGGATGAATTTTTTTCTCTATTTCTCTTATATTGTATTTTATTTTCTCACAGTTACATGCAGAAACATTTTAAACACTGTTTTAAAACATTGTATTACAAATTGTTTCCTTTCCTTTGACCACAATTCCCCTCACACTGAGAAGCCAAGCAATTCAGTATGATACACATGTGGTGTCATGTAAATCATTTCCATAATACTCGTGTTCTAAAAGAAAACAGACCAAAAATGCCCCATAGAAAATAAAGTAAGGAAAAAAAAATTCTTTATTTTCTATTCTGAGAGCACTAGGTCTTTTCTGGGGATGAATAGCAAGTTTTTAAAATAAATCCTTCAGAGTTGTCTTGTATCACGCTATTGTTGAGAATAGTTGTCCTTCACTTTTGTTCATCTTACTGCTGTTACTTTGTACACAGTATATTTCATGTTGCATCAGTTCATAGAAGTCTTTCCAGGTTTTCCTGGCAGCATCCTACTTACCATTTTCTAATAGTACAATAGTATTCCATCAAAATTACATACTTCAATTTGTTCAGCCATTTCATAGTTTATGCTCCCAGAAAAGATCTCATATAAAAAGTTCTTTTGTTTTTGTTTTTGTTTTCTTTTTTAGATACAGACCTGGAAGTATAATTGCCAGCTCAAAGGGTATTCATGGTTTTGTAGCCCTGTGGAAGCAGTTCCAAATCACTCGATATAAAGGTTGAATCAATTCACAGCTCTGCCAACAAGGCATTAATATCTCACTTTCCCCACATGCCCTCTACTACTTGTCTTTTTCCTTTTGTGTCCTATCAGTCAATATAATAGATAAGAGGGAGTTCCTCAGAATTGTTTTAATTTTCATTTCTCCATTCAATAGTCAGGTAGAACAATTTTTCATATGATTAGTTAGCTTTGATTATGTCATTTGATCTATCCATATTTTTAATTAGTTAGCAATTGAGGAATTGCTCTTATTTTTATAAACTTGATGCAGTTCTCTATATGTTTGAGATATGAAACCTTTATCAGAGAAAATTGCTTTGAAATTTTTTTACAATTATATTTGCAAACAGTATTTTTCTCTAATCTATATCCTCTGTTTATTCCATTCTTTCTCTCCTTTCCCCCTATGCCTCCATAAAATTGTTTTCTGTCTGACTCACTCTTTCCCAGTCTGCCTTCCTTTCCATCACTTCCCCTTCTTTTCTTATTCCCTTCTCCCATTTCCTGTGGATATGGTGGATTTCTATACCCAACTGAATGTGTGTGTTATTCCCTCTATGAATCAGTTCTATTGAGAATAAAGTTCAGTCACTCCTTCTTACTTTCCCACTTTTCTCCTCCACAGTAAAAGCTTTTTCTTGTCACTTTTACTTAAGATAATTTCCTTCATTCTACTGTTTTTCTTTCTCTAGCATATTCCTTGCTCAGTCCTTAATTTTGTTTTCTTTAATATCATCTCTTCACATTCAACTAATACTTTCAGTATATATATATATATATATATATATAGGTATGTATATATGTGTGTGTATATATATGCAAAACTGCCCTAATTTGAGAAAGTTCTTATGAGTTATAAGTATCATCTTCCCATATAGGAACGTAAACAGTTTAACCTTGCGAAGTCCCTCTTGATTTGTTTTTCCTGGTGACTTTTTTTTTTTTTTTAACATTTCTTATAATGTATCTGAAAGCCAAACTTTCTAACCAGCTCTTTTTTTTCTCAAGAATATTTGGAAGTCCTCTATTTCATAGAATATTCATGCACCACTTAGGGATTATAATCAGTTTTGTGGGTTTGGTGATCCTTGGTTTTAATCCAATCTCCATTGCTTTTCAAAATGTTTTATTCCTGGGCAGCAAGATGGCACAGTGGATAGAGTACCAGATCGGAAGTCAGGAGTACCTGAATTCAAATGTGGCCTCAGACACTTAAGACTTTCTAGCTGTGTGATTCTGGGCAAGTCACTTAACTCCAATTACCCCAGGAAAAACAAAACAAACAGACAAAATAACTCAATCTAAATTCTCCAATCGCTTAATGTAGAAACAGCTGTATGTTCTTTGATTTTTGTCGTCATGATTCTTGAATTGTTCATTTCTGGGAAAGATGCATTAAGGAACAAGTGAAAGAAGGATGAGGGAGAGGAGAACAAATAGAAGAGAAGAAGGGAGAGAATTCCTTCTTGAAAAGTGCTTAAACCTTTAGTTTATTTTGGCATAGAGTATGGCTTCTGTTGGTGTCTTCTTAGGTTCAGTTTTCCTCTTATTCAATGCTCTTATGTTCAGCTGAGTATACGTCACTCCCTGTGGATTGTTTCCCACGGGAACCTGAAGGAGAAATAGAAGAGGGAGAGAACAGTGATGAATTAGAAGCAGATATTCTTAATCTATTTCTGTCATGAAATCTTTGAAGACTCATCTGCTGAAAGCAATAGATGCTGTCTCATTCTCATATTTTTAGATACATGAAATATACCTCATAGAATTATGAAGGAAATAAAGGGCATTGAAATACTGTCATTGAAATGTTATAGAAATATTTACAATAATTTAAGATATCCTCATTTTAGAGTCATTGAATGGCATTCCTGGGAGTAGAAGACAGAATGGAGTTAACTCACCAATGGTCCCCTTGTTTCGCTGGTCTCTTCTTCATCTGAAGTGAAGAATAGATTCCATCATTCCCAAGCTCCCAGGACCAGGATTCCCTTCTATTATTCCTCTCCCCCCCGGGCCAGGATTCTGTCATCTCCCGGAACAGATAACTTACCTGGCCTTTCCTCTCTGGTTGCCTCAGCATGATGGGTCTTGCAGGTATTCCAAGGAAGACAAGAGCAACAAAAACAGCTACAGTAGGAAGGAAAGGAGGAAATGGGATAAGAGGCTAGAGTTTGCTCTCAAATTCTCTGCTAGCATTTTCCCCTCACCAGAATCTCTGTCTGCTTCAGAGATTGTGAGTTACAATGGAAAAGGAAAAAGGGCACAATGGGAGGAGGAGCTGAGTTTCCTTACCTTTTAGGAATATATTCCTGCAAAGATCCTGGTGAAACACATATGGGAAGGAAAGAAAAGCAAAGTCAGGGAAGACCTTGGAGGAAAAAAGTTTAGTTCTTACCCGCTCTGTTTTATCCTCCTTTCCCCAAACTTACCCAGAGGAATGGACCCATGGTAGTGGAGTGCAAGCAAGAGAAGGCAAAGAAGGAAGAACAAAAAGAAAACACAGCTGAAGATGATGATGAGGTTGTTACTTGGCTCTGAACATAGGTGAGGGGAGAGACAAGAGTCATCATTAATGACAGTGCTAAACAATGCTCACATTTCCTCAATAATTGCCACTTCATTTTCTTCTCTTACTCCCTTCTACAACTTCCCATCACCACGACCATCAAACAGTTGGATACAAATCATGCTGAGGGAGAATTTATCTCTTCAAGTAAGAGTAAGATAGACAGAAACCCGAATAAAGATGTATTTGTCAATTATGACATAAGGAGGAATGCTTCATGTTCCAGCTAATAGGTCCCCATTAGCCAGGAAGTGAGGACTGTGTGAAAGTCTCTATAGAGTCTTACATTATGTTTCTTGCCAGAAACAAGGCCATGCTTTCAGTTCCTTGTAGGGGCTGAGGAATGGGGCAGTTACCAGTACCTTCCTGTTGGGTTCCTCTCACCTCTTACTAGAAGCTCCAGGACATCACTAGACTGCTTCCAGAGACTTTCCTTGGTGCCCAGCTGATAGCTGCAGCTGTAATTGCCAGAGTCCTTGGAGGTTACATGGGTCAAAAAGAACCTGCCCCGGTCTTCATGGGCTTCCATGCTGTGAAGAATTCCTTCAACTCCCTTCTTGTATAGAACAAACCTAGGAATCCATGAGGGTCCCCAGCAAAGGAGGATCACATTGCTCCCCAAGGCTACCTCTAGACCAGGCCAGGCTGAGAGGGAAGGCTTGGGGAGGGCATCTGGAAACACAAACAAAGACCCAATATGCTCAAGATCCCATCCACAATTGTGCTGAGGGTGGTTATAAGGGGGTCAAGATCATAGAGGTCTCTGAAGAATTCCTGACCAACCATTCCATTGATTCTGATCATTCATTGCCCTGAGTCTGTTTCCCTTAACAGGGGTAGGTACTAAACTCCAGAGGGTCTTGGGGCTATCTAGGAAAATATGGTTGTTTCTCCTTCCATTCTTGTCCCTTGAGCTTGGTGCATTTCCTGAGTTGGTCCATTCTTCCAACTATGTTTTCTACTTCCTAAAGGATAACCAGTCCTTATCCCAACCTCTGCTTTATGGTGTTAAAAGGAGGACACATTTTCTGGGCTACCTTTCAATCTTAAATTCCATATCTCTATTTTCCATATTGAGAACTTGAAGCCATTCTTACCTGTCACCCAGATCTCTAGGGCATCACTGGGCTCCGACACCCGGTAAGGAGCCATTCTTTCAGAGTAGACACAGGTGTAGTTGCCAGCATCCTGGGCCCTCACAGAGAGGAGGGGGAAGTAAGCCGAGCTGCCAGATGTGTTCTGACTCTGCAGGGGTTGAGGGCTGCCCATTTTCAGCAGAGTGAATGTTGCTGTCCATAGTGCTGACTGAGGGGGCTTCCTGCACTGGAGAGTCACATGCTGCCCAGGCTCCACCACCAGGCCTGGGAGAGCTGAGAGAGAAGGCTTGGGAAGAGATCCTGAGAAGTGAAGAATGGGGGGGGGGTATCAGGACACCTGGGTCAAGTCCCTGTTCGGTTCCTGTGTGACTATGGCTCATTCATCGGGTCCATCTGAGACTCAGTTATCTCCTCTGTAAAGGAGTGGGTATGAATAAAAGATGTCTGCTATCATTCTATTCACAGCCAGCTTGCAATCTAAGCAACTGTCACACTGCAGGGACTTCACCTAGCCTATGATCTCATACCTCTGATGACTGACAGCCAGGGAGAGCATGGTCTCCTCCTTCTCATCGGGGCCATTACAAACAGGCTCAGGATTGAGCCTAAATTCAGAGCTCAGATCAGGGTCCAGGAAAGAGAAAGCTTGTCTCTGGGCTCTGTCCCTCACTTTTAAGTGACCCTGGACAAGTCCTTTCCCCTGTCAGGGCCTCATGTGATCACTGGTAATGGGAGGCTTTGGCCCCTTTCAGCTCTGTATCTCTGTGCCTCTTCTACCTTCTAACTGAGATATCACCATCAACTTTTATCTAAGATCCCAGATCACAACAGAAATATCTCAGTCTTACAAGATCCCTGAATCAGGACCGGCCCCAGAACAGATCAGGCTGTGTAGGCCCTCTTCCCTTACCTCTGTGAGACTCCTGCCTAGGCACAGAGCAGAGGGGTCACACTCAGCCTTATTCTGGGGTCCCCACACCCCTCACCTGTTACCCCCAGCTCCAGGGCCTCACTGAACTCTGATTGTGCACCTGAGGCTGTAATGTTCTTGTAAGTACATCTGTAGCTCCCAGTGTCCTCAGGTCTGACAGAAGGGAGAGAGAAGCCAGTCCAGAGATCTGCTGACTTCTGGTTCTGTAAGGGCTGCTGGGTTCCCATCTTCCACAGAGTGTATGTCACCTCCTCAGATGAAGCCAGCCTGGGCCTTGAGCACCAGAAAGTGATGTTAGTCCCTGGGACCACCACAACGCCCGGCTGGGCCCACAGAGTGGGTCTGGGTAGTTGTCCTGAGGAGAAAGGGGTGCCTGAGGTCAATGTCAGATGTCATTTCTAAACCCCTCTGCTAACCCCCCAAGAGGGCCAGCAGAAATCTTGTTTCTGGTCTCACTCTCTCCCTTAGGTCCTGTCTGAGTGGAGAACAGCCCCATTTTCCTGGGGCCTAAGCTGAGATGGCCCATAGGTTCCTTCCAGCCCCATTTCGACCATCCCTTCAGAATTCCCTGGATCTTATGCTGTCCCCCTAACTTTGTGGACCTCTATGTGGGGACATGGAATGGGTACTTAGGGATTCTTATGACTAGTCACCAGGCACAGTCAGCTTCACCACTGGGCTAAGATGGGATGCTCTGTGTGGTGGTGTCTTCTTGTAGTAAATACACCTGTAGCTCCCAGTATCCTCGGTCCCCAGCGATGGAAATGAAAATTCAATCCTGGGCTCTACAGGGATCTGTAACAGTAAGGGCTCCAGACTCTTTCCATCCAGCAGGGCAAAACTGTAGTCCTGAGTGGTGTACTGTGCAAACATTTGGCACCAGATGGTTACTGTTTCCCCTGGAGATATCAAGTGTCCTTGTAAGGCTCCAATCTTGGGTTTGGAGAAGGCTCCTGATAAAGGAGGAAGGAAGAAAGTTAATGGCCTGATCTCCCCAATCCCATCCAATCATTCTATGAGAAGAGCCAAGCCGGGAAAGGGTGAGCCAAGGGTGCTTGGTCAGGCCCATTCCTGTAAACCTGGGATATTTGGATATGGGCTCCTTGGTCACCCTGAAAAAGCTGTTCTCAGCCAGAAGGTTGTGAATGTACTGAGCAATGGGGGAGAAGGAACAAGAGGGGAGCAGGTCACCCTTTCACATCTGCCCCCCTTCTTACTCCCTTCAAGGGGTCCAAATCTCACCCTACAGCCAGGCCAGCAGGACCAAGAAAGGACTCTAATACAACATCACAGACAAATTCAGACTTTTCTCTTAGGTTTTAAGGCTTGAAAATCTCATCCTTCTCTTCCAAATAACTCCATATCTCTGGGAGAGGTGGATCTCTAGATTCCCCAGCCTCAATTTCCCGACATTGTGGTAGGTCCTTGTCCTGTCACCCATTGTCAATATGGAGTGAAACCCGAGCGGGAGCTTCTAGAGGAGAATGGGGATTTCTTTTGAGCTCTGTTTTTCCTACCCTCATTCATCTTCTATCAGTCATTTTCTACTTGGCGAAGGGGGAGCCCCAAAGATTTAGGGAAGGGGTCATTCTTGCTACTGCAAAGATAGTCACTGTCCCAAGAATCACAAAGTTTTTAGCTCAAACACCCCCATTAGACCATCCAGCCCATTAGAATATGAGCTTCATGTCATGAAGTGGGGAACTGAGTTCCAGAAGGCCAGGACTTTCCCATAGTCACCCCACCAGCATCTAGGGGGACAGGTGTGTGAATGTTATTTCACAGCCACCATATCTGAGGCTCCTTCTCCCTTCATCAGGCTATCTTCTGTCACAGGCAGATGGACAGTAGCATAGGGTGGTGAGAAGGGCCCCAGTATTTTAGTGGATCCAAGAGAGAGATAAAGACGGCATTGTGGGAGAACCAGGACATTGCCACTTGATGCCAGCTGGAACAGCATCCTGGGGCAGCCAGGTTCTGAGCTGGGACTGAGCTGGGATTTAAGTATGTACAGGAAAGCAATGGGTAAAGGTGAGATGGGCATTACAGGCAGGGGAAACAGGGTGAGCAAAGGCAGAGAGGTGGGACATGAAGAAGGTTGGGGGAAGCATCTGTCCAGGCTGATGGGAATGTAGGGAGGCCAGAAGGGAACACTGGGAGACAAAACTGGGCAGGTGAGATATTGGCGGTGTGAGCATTAAGAAGCAAGGAAAAGTTCATCTAGGGAAGGTTTCCTCTGTAAAAGCTGGTCCCGGCTCCCAAAGACGGCTGTGTATGTCTGAGGGAGGAACAGCCTGGCTCATATGGCTGAGTCTCTAATGGATACTGAGCAGACAAGGGAGATCCCTGGGTTTGCTGCTAGGAGACATGGCTCTTAATTCTGTCCCTGACACTTAAGGTCCTGCTGACCTGCTCCTTTACCTCCTCTCCAGGCCTCAGTTTCTCCATCTCTAAAAGAAAAATCATCACATGTGAGCTCTCCTCCCAGCAGAATTATTGAGAGGAAATATTTCTAAACTTTATAATCTTAAATTCTGAGTGGGGAAGGCAGGTGGTCTCTGAGCCTACGGAGGTGGTTGGTGAGCAGAGACAGTTAATAAAGACCAACATTTTTTCCTTTTATTCATCGACTCTCTAGAGTTGGATGTGGGGCTCCTCTCCGAGGACTGGCCTTCCCCCAAAGGATGGTTTGATACCTGCACCCCTCACCTGTCACCATCAGGGCCAGGGGTTCACTGTACTCTGACCACAAGGGCCCCTTTCCAGAGCGGCACCTGTAGCTTCTGGCATCTCTCCAGTCATCTACTTTCCTGAGCACAAAGTCTGCCTGTGACCACGAGTCATTTCTCTCCTCTCTGAGCTCTCCATCCATCCAGAGCTGGAATCTGTCACTCCCCAGTCGGCCCTGGCACCTGAGGGTCACGTCCGCTCCCTTGGTGACCACGGGACTTGGGAGAGCCCAGAGGGTGGGTCTTGGGAAGATTTCTAAAGAGGAATCAAATTGATTTTTAGGGATCCCTCTGGAGCCAGTGTTTCTCCTTCACATCCTGAAGTCCCTCCTTTCATCACCCCTTCCATTCCTTGCAAAGTTGCCTCTTTTCCTCCCTCTTATCCCGGGAGTGGATTTTTGGGTTGATTTGAGACAAAGAGTGAAAAGAGAACTTTGTGCTTTTG
This sequence comes from Antechinus flavipes, assembly GCF_016432865.1. Lineage (NCBI taxonomy): Eukaryota > Metazoa > Chordata > Mammalia > Dasyuromorphia > Dasyuridae > Antechinus > Antechinus flavipes. The sequence goes on along the minus strand of NC_067400.1, from coordinate 622,951,912 downwards.
GGGGCAGGACTCACCCATCTGTGCCCTAACCTCGCAATGCAGACAAAGCCCTGTAAGAGAAAATCAGGTTATAGATGGCTCTTCTCCAGCCCACGCTGACTTCTTCCCCAGCCCTTACCAAAGCTCCTGATCTTCTAATTCTGCTTTGATCAGAATATGAAGGGGGATTCCTGGGAGCAGAGACTGGGTCCTGCTTTGCCCCCAATGATTCTGTCTCCTCGTTAGGTTTCCTCCCTGTCCTTCTGACTCAGTCAGCCAAGTGTCTTGGCACAATGTCCCTCCCTCGCCAGCGTTAACTTTGGAGACTCACCGATGGAGAGCAGCAAAGTGAGTGTGGAGTCCATGGTGGGTCTTCAGCTCTGTCCCAGTCTCGACTGTGCAGAGGACCAAAGGTTGTAGGACTGGAGGCTGGCCCAGGATGTGGTGGCCTACCCTGCTGCCTTACACCCCCTACTCAGGCCCCACAGTTTCCGCTCTTATACTGATGAAAGGGACCATGGTCCTTCAGGGCTTATTTATGAACAAATTAGATTGAGGTAAAGTAAATGGAACCTGGAAAGGACTGTGGATGATGGCTATTTTAGTGTTAAAGTTAGGCTGACGGTGGTCTGGGGTCTCCATACACACATCTCTGTTCTGTGAATGGAGCAGCATCGGCCATTAAAAAGCCTGACCCTGAAATCACCAGGATTCAGCTTTAACACCCAACCTCACAGCTCTGGAAGGCTGGCTTGGGGGGTAGATGGGCACATGTTCCATCCCTGGTATGATGTCTGGGTGACTGTCATTTGCTGATGTCTTAGTATGAGCATCCTCACCAGCAGCCACCACACCCACAGTAAGAACAGCAGTGGATGTCATTGTGAAATACTTCCAGCTTGGCAAATATTTTACAAACATGTTCTCATTTGAGCCTCAGAACAACCTGTGAGGTAGGTATCACACTATCCAGATTTTACAAATGAGATCGCAGATGTAGACAGAGTTAAATTTCCTGCCCAGGCTCATCAAACAAATAAGTGTCCACATCAGGTTTGAACTCAGCCTTTCCTGGTTCTAATCGATTAAAATCGTGAATCAAAATGCAGATAATGTAGGCATTTGTTGCTCTCAATCTCCAAGGATATAAATGACTCAGTCACTCCATCTCCTGTAGAATGCCAAAATGGCCAGCACTGGTATTGGCTGCTCTGCTTGCCCTTTGGTCAGCCCTTCTCCATACGCTTACAATAGCTGGCTGACTAGGACATATCGAGTCAATTGGAACAGTAGCTGACTGTTCTGGGCTGTCTTGCACATCATCAGTCAATAATCTGTTGGCACAGAATCCCATGACACAGGTGGCATCCTAGCTAGAAAGACCCCAGCTCAAACTCGATAACCATTTATCAAGCTTCTGCCATGTTGCCTGACCTGTGCTAGTTGCTGGGAATTCAAAGAGAAAAAAGAAATAGATCAGTCCTTATGGAGCTTATACTTTACTGGCAAGGGCACAAATATATTTCAGTACAAGCATTTATGCAGGATGAATTTGCAGGTTAAGGGTCAACTCTCATTTAAATGATTGTTAATAATAGTACAGGTGTTGAGAGAGCCCAAAGAAAATGTGAGGAACAATGGGCTGGGACACACAAGGAACTGAAGTTAAAGTAATTAAGCATGGTAAAAGAGAGTCTAGAATGCAGATAGTTTTGACCTTGGCAGTGCGTGGCTCAGCATACCTGTGAAGGCATTGGGTGGTACCCAGTCAGGCTTTCAGTTCATTTAAAAGTAAGAGTCATCAATTTTCCTTCCCTGTGTTTGGAAAATGTGAATGAGAACACGATTTGATTGTAGATCTGATGGTCCCAGGTTCTGTCTGACACACAATCAGTGCATCAAGCAGACTCGTTAATGTCCTGGGGATTCCAAGACAGAAATCTTCCCCCAAAGTCTCCATTCTCTCAGGTTACATAGCATGTATATGGGCTATGTTTATACAGAGTAAATACACGCAACGTTAGTATAAAATAAATATACATCTGTGGTTAGATATGTATTTGTCAGGGAGGTAAGGCACTAGTATATATGCTACTAGGAATGATTCCATTTTCACGATGTTGTGTGAGCAGATTCTCCAATGAATGAAGGGTCTCAGTGAAGCAAAAGTTGAGGGGGAAGTGCATACAGATATGACAGATGGCTCAAATAAAGATATATCCCTATATAGAAACAGATCTATGTATATAAATACACACCTCATAGCAGAGTATAAATATCAGAGTCAATTTTTCATCTAACTATCTGGTGGTTTGAGGGAATGGAAAACCTGTGGTGAGACCAATGTGGTGAGATGACAGTTCCTAACATGCTGAAACCCCCATCTTCATTTCAAGAAGTGTTACAAGCTTAGGCTGCGAGAGTGCCACTTTGCCTTGCCTCCATCAGGCCACATCCAAAGTACCTTGGAGTATGATCCTGTAGAGTCTGTGATCTTGTAGAATGATGAGGGAAAATCCTGGGCAGGGTGATATGAATGATCATCAGTCATTGATCTGGCAAATCCCCTCCATGAATCTGGGGGATTTACAATTCAGAGGCCCTGCACTGAGGGATTAGAAGAAAATATTGGTAAGTGATTAAGAAGTAGTTCAGCTCTGGGCCTAGAGCCTGCTGAGAAAGGTTAAGGTTGAAACAGCTTCCTCTCTGGGGAGGACAGAAGAGGTAACTCACAAGTTTTTCCCTTGATCTCTCCTTGGCCTCTTCTGAATCTTAGGAAGAGGGAGGTTTATAGGACTGGGAATCCCTTCCACAATCCCCTCCCCTCGACTCATTTTCCTATCCCTTTCTTGCCCCAATAACTTACATAGTGGTTCCTTTTTGGAGCCCTCAGGCTGCATGAGGGTACTCTAACAGAGACAAGGGTAACAAAGACCACTGTGATATGGAGAGGAGGAAATAGGACAGGGGGAAAATGTTCCATCTGGGAGACTTTATGAACACCCGGTACTCAGCATGTCTCTGATTCCATGTAGAGGTTCCAAGGTTATATTGGAAGGAAGAAACAGAGGATTATGGGGAAAAGAGGTGAATCTACTTATCTCCTAGGGCTCCCTCCTTGCCCACATCCTGGTGATATACAAGGGAAGGGAAGAAGCAAAGGCAGTGAAGATCACAAAGAAGAAATTGCAAGTCCCAATCCCACCCTAATCTTATTCCTTACAACATAAAGATTTAAGGCTGTTTTACCTATAAGATGAATCCTTGACAGAGGAACGCCTTGAAGAGAAGGCAAAGGAGGGAGGAAATGGAGCTAAATCTGATAATGAGGGTGTTACTGGGATCTGATCCCAGTGTGGTTGAGAGAGAAGAATCTTCATAAATCATTATCATTAGACAACCCTCATGTTGTATCTATATATTCTTCTCTTATTTCCCTCAAGATATACCCATCTTTACCAGCATTGCAAAGATTAAGGGAAATGCTGCTCAGAAAGGGCTTCTCCCTTGAAATTATATTCAGAAGCCTAGAAACTAGCATAGCATTATGGATCCCAGGGAAGAATGAGGGAAAGTCTCACATGCCAAGCCACAATCTTTTCTCTACAGGCCTGCAATTGAGGAAAAGATTAAAATATCAGTAGTGTCTATTGCCTTGTTTCTTGGTCAGAGCCAAGGTCTTGATTTCTTTTCCTTATAGGGACTGAGTAAATGAGTATCATTGGCACCTTCCAATGAGTATTGTGTGTTTCTTCTTCTTACTTCTTATTGCAGGGGAGGTCATTGTCTTTTTTTTCCAGAGACTTCCCTTGGTGCAAAGCTGGTAATGGCAGCCAAAGTCTTTGAGGATTATCTTTATCAGGAATAGCTGTTCTCCACCTTGAGTGATATCTATGTTTGGAAGAATTTTTTCATCTCCTTCCTTTTAGAGAACAATGCCATTATTCCTTAAGGGTCCCCATCCCAGCAGGGTCACATTGGCCCTGAGATCACTTCTGGGCCAAGTCAGGATGGGAGGGAAAGCTTGGGAAATGTATATGGAAATCCCAACAGAAGTCAGAGATCTTCAATGCTAGCTTCACAATTGTAATGTGGTTGAGTGGGTGAAGGTAGCAAGAGGTGCGAAGTCTCAGAAAGACACCATTACTTCCTTTGTCACTTTGGTCACTTTTTGACCAAAGTTTCCATCCCAGAAAAGGTATGGTTGTTGAACCTGGTGTTCTTTGTGCCCACCTAGAAACAAGATCTTTCTTTGTCCCTTGAGCTTGGAGCAGTACTTGAGCTGGTCCATTCTTCCACTTTTGTTCAACTCTTCCTTAGAGACCCTCAGACTTGTTCCAATTTTTATCTCACATGATCAGACTAGGCCTGGAAGGGCCAAGCAGGAATGCGTGGGCAGAAAATCTGATCTGGGGTATACTTCCACCTTTGTTCAAACCTATGTTTGAAACCCTCAGTCTTTTCCCAATTTCTATCTCATAATGGTCAAATCAAGTTAGAACAATGTAACTTAAAGGCATTCCTGGCCTGATTCACAAGCTTGAGTTCCATATCTGTCACCTAGATCTTTAAGATTTCATTTGTTTCAGAGATTTGAAAGGAATAACAAGATTTGAACCTTTTCAGAGGCCTACTAGATTCCTTTTATGACACAGATATAGTGATGATAGGTAAACCAGGTAGGGTGAAAGCAGAGAAAGAAAATTATAGACCAATTTCCCTAATGAATATTGATGCCAAAATCTTAAATAAAAATATTAGCAATGAGATTACAAAAAATCATCTCCAGGATAATACATTATGAACAAGTAAAATTTATACTAAGAATGCAGGGCTGGTTCAATATTAGGAAAACCATTAGCATAACTATTAGCATAATCAACTATATCAATAAGCAAATTAACAAAAATAATATGATTATCTCAGTAGATGTAGAAAAAACATTTGATAAAATCTAATACCCATTCCTATTAAAAACACTTCCCTGAAGTCAGGACCATCTGAGTTCAAATCTAGTTTCAGACACTTAACACTTCCTAGTCCTGTGATCCTGACTTGTTTTAACCCCAATTGTTTTAGCAAAATAAATAAATGAAAACTAGTCTTACTTTCGGCCATGCGAGAAGATAAAGAGATTAAACGAATTAGAGTAGGCCATGAGGAAACCAAATTATCACTGATGCAGATGATATGATGATATCCTTTGAGAACCCTAGAGAATCAACTAAAAAATTACTAGAAACAATTCACAAGTCTAGCCAAGTTGCAGAATACAAAATAAATCCACATAAATGATCAGCATATTTATATGTTACCAATAAAGTCTAGCTGCAAGAGATACAAAAGAAATTCCATTCAAAATACCTGTCAATAACATAAAATATTTGGGAATCTATCTGCCAAGGGAAAGTCAGGAACTATATAAACACAACTCCAAAACACTTTCCACACAAATGAAGTGAGATCTAATGAGTTGGGAAAATATCAAGTGCTCATGGGTAGGCTGAGTGAATATAATAAACATACTACTTAAATTAATCTACTTATTTAGTGCCACACCAATCAAAATCCCAAGATATTATTTTATAGATCTAGAAAAAATAGTAACAAAGTTCATCTGGAAGAACAAGGTTAAGAATTTAAAGGGAATTAATGAAAAAAAATGCTAATGAAGGTGACCTAGCTGTGCCAGACCTAAAACTATATTAGAAAAAAGCAGTATCAAAACCATTTGGTACGTGCTAGGAAATAGAGAAGTTGATCAGTAGAATAGATTAGGATCACAGGACAAAATAGTGAATGACTATAGTAATCTAGCGTTTGACAAACCCAAAGAACTCAGATTTTGCGATAAGAATTCACTATTTGACAAAAACTGCTGGGGAAAATTCGAAACTAGTATGGAAGTAATTAGGGTTTGACCCACATCTAACACCACATACCAAGATAAGATCTAAATGGGTTCATGATTTAGATATAAAAAGTGATATTATAAGCAAATTAGAACATAGGATAGTTTACCTCTCAGATCTGTGGAGAAGAAAGGAATTTGTGTCCAAAGAAGAACTGGAACTCATAACTGAACAGCAAATAGATAATTTTAATTATATTAAGTTAAGTTTTTGAACAAACAAAACGAATGCTGACAAGGTTAGAAAGGAAGCAATAAACTGGAAAATCATTTTTACATTTAAGGGTTCTGATAAAGGTCTCATTTCTAAAATATAGTGAATTGACTCAAGATTTATAAGAATCCAAGCCATTCTCCAATTGATAAATGGTCAAAAGACATGAACAGACAATTTTCAGATGACGAAATGAAAATTATTTCTAATCATATGAAAAGACATCTACATCACTATTGATCAGAGAAATGCAAATTAAGACAACTCTGAGATACCACTATCCACATCTCAGTTTGGCTAAGATAACAGAAAAATATAATGATGAATGTTGGAGGGGATGTGGAAAAACTGCGTCACCAATACATTGTTGGTGGAATTGTAAACAGATCCAATCACTCTGGGGAGCAGTTTGGAACTAACTAAAAGTTCTCTAAAAGTTATCAAACTGTGCATGCCCTTTGTCCCAGCAGTGTTTTTTTTTTTTTTTTCGTCTATATTTTAAAAGAGATTTTAAAGGAAGGAAAGGGACCCACATGGGCAAAAATGTTTGTGCCAATACTTTTCATAGGATTTTTGGGAGTGGATGCCCATCAATTGGAGAATGGCGAATAATTTATGGTATATTATTATTATTTTATAAGAAATGATCAGGAGGATGATTTTAGAGAGATCTAGAGAGACTTACATGAACTGATGGTAAATGAAATGAACAGAACCAGGAGATCATCATACAGGGCATCATCAATATTATACGATGATCAATTCTGATAAATGTGACTCTTTCCAACAATGATTGATGCTCACTCCAATGATCTTGTGATGAAGAGAGCCATCTACACCCATAGAGAGCACTGTGGGAACTGAATGTGGGTCAATCACAACATAACATTCTCAGTCTTTTTGTTATTGTTCGCTTGCATTTTGTTTCCTTACTCATTTCATTTCTTCTTTTTTTTTTAATCTGATTTTTCTTGTGCAGGAAGAGTATTGTATAAATGTGTTTATACATATCGGATTTATATTAGGATTCTTACAAAGTAATAAGTCAGTTGTCTAATTTTAGCATTGTGCTTAGCAGTTCTAGTTCAGAGTTCACACCTTTAAGAGTTCACACATTAGTTCACACATTAGCGTTCGAGATTCACAAGTCAGGATTCAGTTAGGCGATTCAGAGCCAAAATTCAGTGGGGAGATTGAGAAGCCAGGATTCAGTTGGGCAGAATGAAGGATTCAGAGAGAGCTGGAGTCTGAAGCTGGCAGAGGCAAAAGACTAGCCGCAAGAGCTCTTGGAACCAAGGAGGCAGATAGGCCTCTAAGAAAACTAACCAGGCTATTTTGAAAGAGACAATAAAGGATTGGACTTTAACAGCCGGCTGCATTTGAGGTGATTATTACTTTGAACTGAAACTAAGGCTGCCTCCAGAAGCTCCCCAAGAAACCTGTTCCCAGAGAACATTATATTTTAGAGAAGAGAACATTACAGATTTAATATATTTTTTAACATGTTTGACATACATTGGATTGCTTGCCCATCTAGGAGAGAGGGTGGGGGGGAAAAGGAGAAAATCTGAAAGACAAGGCTATGAAAGGGTCAATTTTGTCAAATTATCTGTGCACCTGTTTTGAAAATAAAACGCATTTTATTGAAAAATATTTGAACCTTCTCTCTCATGGAAATGATTCAAAGTGGGAATATAACTTAGACAGTCATTTGAGTATAGAAATCTATCTTGTCCTACAGGGAAAAAGTAGGGGAGGGGTGAATGAGAAGCGATGGCTTGATAAAAGGGAAGGCAGCAGTTAGAAATATCAATCTTTTAAAGATGATGGTGTGAACGGAGAGAGAACAAAAAAGGAGCAATGTTGGATGGTGGAAAACCATGGTAGTTGGATGGTAGATTAAAAATGTGATGAACTCACCAATCAAATCAAAGTGTACAGCAGAATGCATCAAATATTAGAATTGTATGGTGCATTGTTTAGAAGAAACACATTAGAAGCAGAGAGACAGAGTAAGGCTACGAGTCTGGAGCAAAATGTATTATGCTTCATCTTAATTAAAAAAAAGACTGAGGAGCAATCAACTAAATTTAATAAGCTTATCCAAAAGCATGAGTGGGTCAAAGAAAAAATCATAAATGCCATTCATAATTTTATCAAAAAGAATGACAGTAATTACACTATATAGCTCAATTCATGAGATGAAGCCAAGGATGTACTTTGGGAAAAATTTACATCTCTGATAGCTTTCATTCATAAAACAGAGAAAAAGGAAAGAAATGTATGATTTGAGCTTGCAGCCAAAAGTTCAAATAAAAATTGTCTAATTAAATAATTGGACTTCCTGAAAAATCAAAGAAATACTGATTAAAATTGAAAGAAAAACATCAAACAAGGAATTTGTTTTGTTTTGTTTTATTGTATTTAGTATGTTATTTCCCCATTCTTACATGAACAATAACTTTTACCATTTTTATATTCACTAAATTAATTTTTAAAATCATAAAACTTTTCTTTCAAAGGAACATTATATTATAAGCACTGCTCTGAATATATGCCAGAAGCATATGTACTATTGAAACGCTTTCTCCCTTGTCTCACCCCCTCAAAAAATTATGGTACTCCAAATCAATGTGTTTGCAATATTTACAGGAGGGGAAATTTATTGTTATTATTATTATTATTATTGCTACCAACAATGAACAAAAATGAAATTCAGTCTCTGCTGTTGTTTCATAATTTCAATAATTGTTTTTTTAAAACTTTGAGTTCCAGATTCTCTTCTCCTTCCTCCCCAGCTACTTTTAGACTGGTGTATTCTGTTTGTCTAAGTCTATACCTCATGGATGGTCTACTACCATGGCTCCTCAGTGGTGCCATTGGGAAAAGGTACATTAGGAAACACATGAAATAAGGATTAGGGAGAGGAGAAAAGATGGAAGAAGAGAAGAAGGGAGAGAATTTCTTTGTGAAAAGTGCCCAAACTCTCAGGCTAAATATACAGTGGCATAGAGCTTAGATTCTAAGGGCATTTCTTTGGCATTTTCAATGTAAAGTAGGTTTAAAATTGGAGAACACATATCCATGCCAATTACCAGAAAGAGATATGTGTGTGTATATATAATATATATATATATTACATATACATATACATATATTACATATGTATATACATACATATACATATATATATATTATACACACACATATATATACATATATATGTATGCATATGTATATACATATTTCCATTTCAGAGATTCACATATAGTTCCCTTTATATATTCTAGAATTTTACTTCCTGGATCCTTGAAGAGCTTTGATGCTCTCCTTCCTCAGTGCATGTTGAGAGTCATGGGTAGTAATGATCAAATTCACCTATCATCATGATCATTATTAATCCCAGAACATTGGTAGAAAGTGAATAAAAATGTCCAAATCTGGTATTATGGGATCCTATGCCCAAGAGAAAGAGACAGAAATATTATTATACTTTCTGTGTTTATTTATTTAATATTTCTCCAATTATGTTCAAAAGACAATGTTTTTAAAATTTGTTATAAATTTTTTTGAATTCTAGTTTTCTCCCTTATTTCCACCTACAATTAAGAAACCACATGTGAAGTTATGCAAAACATTTCTATAAAAGTCAAATTTTGGAAGAAAACATAAATCTCCCACCGTAGTCAAAATAAGAAGGCTCTAGAAAAATTAAATTTTTAAAAAAGAGGGAGAAAGTGAAAAAAAGAGATGCTTCAATCTGTATTCAGACATCATCAGTTCCTTCTCTGGATATGGATAGGATTTTTCATAAGTCCTTCTGAGTAATCATCAATGACTGTTCTGCTGTGAATAGCAAAGTCAATTATAGGTGGTCTTAAGAACATTGTCAGAAATATTATTAATAATAAAGAAGATGAGAAAAGTTTATCATATTTTAGAAAAATTTCCAGAAAATAAGATTTGATGTAATGAAAAAAAGAAGTTGACAGTCAGCAGAAGAATGGATCACTCTCTAATTACTCATCTTAGGGGAAAAGAGGGGGAAATTAAATAATTCTATAAAAACAAGGAAAAAAGAAAAGTAAAAAGCAAAACTCTAAAATCAGGACAAGATGTTCCCATCTGTTCATTGTACTGGTGAAGGTGTGGAAGATAAAGCAAAGGGAACTTGTAAAAAATGAAATGCATTCAAAAAGATTAAATTAATGAAATGGAAGCTATGTAATTTTGTATTTATTTTTCAAAAGGTTAAAATTTCATTTGGGGAAAAAGAATGAGAGTGTGGATAAATAAATAGGCTACTCACACACAATTTATTCTTTAGAAGAAAAACATTTAAAAAACATGAATCATTTAGTGAATAAAAAATAATTCAGAGCTCCTGCCTTGCCAGAAGAAATATCCAGAAGAAAAGTTTGTAAGAAAAAATATTAAATTGATAATCTACATTAAACTGAAAGAAGTTCATAGGCAACTAATCCATATCAATATTAATATATTATCCTAAATGTCTTAGCCCCAAAATTCCTAAATCCTATTGCTTTAATGATAAGAATCTCTCGTCAGTAATAAAGTAACACCAGGCAATTTCATTGTCTCTTGCTCTGTCTGTTTTGGATACATGGAAACGAAAATCAAATGAAAGAGAAAATAAAGACCCCAAAACATTGCTGGAGAAACTACAGCTAAAATACATATGGTGACTTCAAAAGGAAATTTCAAATATATGTGCACATCATGCAAAAATTACCTTGAATTAATCCCTACACATGTAGAAAATTTTTGCAAAAATTCAAAAGCAGTAAAATGTATTCTTTATAGACCATAATAATAAAAATTATAAACTTTATGAAAGAAGATGATGAAAAGCCATACCAAAATGTACTGAGAAACAGCTAAAGCAGTTTGCATGGGGAAAGGGATGTGCCTTTAAAGATACCTTAACAAAATAGGAAAGAAAAGGATTAATTAATGAATATTCATTAAAGTTAAAAATATAAAATCAATATATATTAAAAGCCATAAAAGAAAAGACAGAAAAGACAGAGATGGAACACATAAAGTGGAAACAAAAACAATCTCTAGAAATGATTAATAAAATTTAAAGCTGATTCTTTCAAGGGACAAAATCAGATGAATCTTTTTTCTCCATTTTCTCTTATGTTGTATATTATTTCCTAACAGAAACGTTTAAACATTTGTTTTCAAAACATTGTATTACAAATTGTTTCCTTTCCTTTGACCACAGCCCTCTTCACACTAAGAAGTCAAGTAATTCAGTATAAGATACACATGTGCAAACATGTAAATCATTTCCACAGTAGTCATGTTCTAAAAGAAAACAGACCAAAAATGCCCCACAGAAAATAAAGAAAAAAAAAGTTCTTTATTTTCTATTCAGAGACCTCAAGCACTTTTTCTGGGGATGGATAACAAGTTTCATTATAAACCCTTCAGAGTTGTTTTGTATCAACATATTGTTGAGAATAGTTGTCCTTCACTTCTGCTCATCTTATTGCTGTTACTTTGTACACAGTACATTTCATGTTGCATCAGTTCATAGAAGTCTTTCCAGGTTTTTCTGGCAGCATCCTACTTACCATTTTCTTATAGTACAATAGTATTTCATCAAAATCACATACTTCAATTTGTTCAGCAATTCCATAATTAATGAATATCCCCTCAATTTCTAATTCTTTGCCCCCCAAAAAGATCTGATATAAAAAGTCCTTTTGTTTTTGTTTTCTTCTTTTAGATACAGACCTAGAAGTGTAATTGCCAGCTCAAAGGGTATGCATGGTTTTGTAGCATTTTGGACACAGTTCCAAATCACTCAATAGAATGGTTCAATTAATTCACAGTTCTGCCAACAAGGCATTAACATCTCATTTTCCCCACATGCCCTCTACCACTTGTCTTTTCCCTTTTCTGTCCTATTAGTCACTCTAATAGATAAGAGGGAGTACATCAAAATTGTTTTAATTTTAATTTCTCCATTCAATAGTGAGGTAGAGCATTTTTTCATATGATTAGATAGCTTTGATTATGTCATTTGAACTGTTCATACTTTTGATCAGTTATTAATTGAGGCATTGCTTTTATTTTTATAAATTTGACTCAGTTATTTATATGTTTGAGATATGAGACTTTTATTAGAGAAAATTGCTTTGAAAATTTTTTTTACAATTATATTTGCAAACAGGATTTTTTCTCTAACCTATATCTCCCCTGTTATTTTTTCTTTCTCCTTTCATCTTATTCCTCCTCAAAATTGTTTTGTGTCTGATTAACCCTCCCCTAGTCTGCCTTCCTTTTTATCATTTCCCTTTCTTTTCTTATTGCCTTCTCCTATTTCCTGTGGATATGGTAGATTTCTATACTCAACTGAGTGTGTGTGTTATTCCCTCTTTGAACCAGTTCTAATGAGAGTAAGGTTCAGTCACTCCTTCTTCCTCACTTTTCTCCTCCATGTAAAAGTTTATTCTTGTCACTTTTCCTTAAGAAAATTTCCTTCATTCTATCTATGTCTTTCCTTTTGTTCCTGTATGTTCCTCTCTCCGTCCTTAAGTTCGGTTTCTTTAGATATCATCCCTTCACATTGAACTAATACCTTCTGTTTATATGTGTGTGTGTGTGCGTGTGTGTGTGTGTGTGTGTGTGTAATATAACTTATATCTCCTGTATACTCCCCCCCCCCCCACACACATCCTCCCTAATATGAGAAAGTTCTTATGAGTCAGAAATACCATTTTCCCATTTAGGAATGTAATCGTTTAATGTTGGGAAGTCCCTTTTGATTTGTTTTTCCTGTTGACCTTTGTACATTTCTTATAATGTATCTGAAAGCCAAACTTTCTAATCAGATCTTTTCTTTTCCCTAAGAATATTTGGAAATCCTCTATTTCACTGAATATTCATCCCCCACTCAGGGATTATAATCACTTTTGTGGGTTTGGTGATCCTTGGTTCTAATCCTACCTCCATTGCTTTCCAAAATATCTTATTCAAAGTCTTCCAGTCCTTTAATGTAGAAATGGCTAAATCTTGTGTTATCCTGATTTTGTCTTCATGATACTTGAATTGTTTATTTTTGGGAAAGATGCATTAAGGAACAGATGAAATAAGGGTGAGGGTGAGTAGAAGAAATGGATGAAGAGAAGGGAGACAATTCCTTTGAGAAAAGTGTCCAATCCCTCATTCTACTGTGTCATAGACCACAGTTTCTGTGAATGAATTCCTGATGTCAGTTTTCATCTTATTCATGGTCCTTATGTTTAGCTGAGTCCTTCCCTGTGGGTCTTCAGTAATGGGGATCTGAAGAAGAAATACAAGAGGGAGAGAACCATGATGAATTAGGAGCAGATGTTCTTTATCTATTTCTGTGTCATGAAATCTTTGAAGACTCATCTGTTGAAAGCAATAGATGCCATTTCATTCTCATACTTTTAGATACTTGAAATATACTTCATAGAATTATGAAAGAAATAAAGGATATTGAAGTACAGTTATGGAAATGTCATTTAAATAGTCACAATAATTTAAGATATCCTCATTTTAGAGTCATTGAAAGCATTATTGGAGGTAGAAGACAGAATGGAGTGAACTCACCAATAGTCCCCTTGTTGTCTCCCTGGTCTCTTCTTTATCTGAAGTGAAGAATAGATTCCATCATTTCAATTCTCCCAGGATCAGGATTCCCTTCTACTATTCCTCCCCCTCCAGGCCAGGATTCTGTCATCTCCCTGAACAGATAACTTACATGGCTTTTCCTCTCTGGCTGCCTCACCATGATGGGGCTTGCAGGTATTCCAAGGAAGACAAGAGCAACAAAAATAGCTACAGTAGGAACAAAGGGAAGACATGGGATAAGGGGTGGGAGTTCACTCTCGGATTTTCTGTCATCATCCCCCCTTCACTAGAATATCTGTCTGCTTCAGAGTCTGGGTTACATGGGAAATGGAAAAAAGGCACAATGGGAAGAGGAGCTGAGATTTCTTACCTCCTAGAGATGTATCTCTGCAAAGATCCTAGTGAGACACACATGGGAAGAGAAAAGAACAAGGTCAGAAAAGATCTTAGAGGAAGAAGGTTAATCCTTACCCATCTCTGTTTCATCTTCTTTTCTCCAAACTTACCCAGTAGTGCAAGCAAGAGAAGGCAGAGGAGGAGGAGGAGGAGAAAGGAAGCACAGCTAAGGATGATGGCGAGGTTGTTACTTGGCTCTGAACATAGGTGAGGGGAGAGACAAGAGTCATCATGAATGACTGTGCTATGCAATGCCCACATTTCCCCTATAAAATTGTCACTACATTTTCTTCTCTTACTCCCTTCTACAGCTTCCCATCACCATCAGCATCAGAGTTTGGTATAAATCATGAGGGAGGGTTTATCTCTTGGAATAAGAGTGAGATAGACTGAAACCCAAATAAAGATGTATTTGTTAAAAATGACATAAGGAGGAATGCCTCATGTCCCAGCTCACACATTGGGTTCCCATTAACCAGGAAATGAGGACGGGGTGAAAGTCTCTATAGATTCTTACACTGTTTCTTGGCCAGAAGTAAGGCCATGCTTTCATTTCCTTGTAGGGTCTGAGGAATGGAGTGGTTGCCAGTACCTTCCTGTTGGATTTCTCTCACCTTTTACTTCTCTTACAAGAAGCTCCAGGGCATCACTAGACTGCTTCCAGAGACTTTCATTGGTGCCCAGCTGATAGCTGCAGCTGTAATTGCCAGAGTCCTTGAAGGTTACATGGGTCAAGGAGAACCTACCCCGGTCTTCATGGGCTTCCATGCTGTGCAGGATTCTCTCAACTCCCTCCTTATACAGAACAAACCTAGGTATCCATGAGGGTCCCCAGCAAAGGAGGGTCACATTGCTCCCTGAGGCTACTTGTAGACCAGGCCAGGCTGAGAGGGAAGGCTTGGGGAGTGCATCTGGAAACACAAACAAAGACCCGAGATACTGAAGATCCCCTCCACAGCTGTGTTGAGGGTGGGTGTAAGGGAGGCCAAGATCATAGAGGTCTCTGAAGAATTTCCTGACCAACCATTCCATTGATTCTGACCATTCATTGCCCTGAGTCTGCTTCCCTTAACAGGAGTAGATACTAAACTCCAGATGGTCTTTGGGGCTATCTAGGAAAATACGGTTATTTCTCCTTCCATTCTTGTCCCTTGAGCTTGATGCAGTTCCTGAGCTGATCCATCCTTCCAACTATGTTTTCCATTTCCTAAAGGATAACTAGTCCTTATCCCAACCTCTCTTTTTGATGTTAAAAGGAGGCCACATTTTCTGGGCTGTCTTTCAATCTTAACTTCCATCCTTCTGTTTTTTGCCTGGAGAACTTGAAGCCATTCTTACCTGTCACCAAGATCTCTAGGGCATCACTGGGCTCTGATGCCTGGTATGGAGCCATTCTTTCATAGTAGACACAGGTGTAGTTGCCAGAATCCTGGGGCTTCACAGAGAGGAGGGGGAAGACAGCTGAGGTGCCAGATGTGTTCTGGCTCTGCAGGGGCTGAGGTCTGCCCACCTTCAACAGAGTAAATGTTGCTTTCCATAGTGCTGACTGAGGGGTCTGCCTGCACAGGAGAGTCACATGCTTCCCAGGCTCCACCATCAGGCCTGGGAGGGCTGAGAGGGAAGGCTTGGGCAGAGATCCTGAGGGGGAAGAATGGGGCGGGGTGTCAGGACACTTGGGTGAAGTCCCTATTCTGACTCTCACTTCCTACATGACCATGGTTCATTCATAGGGCTCATCTGAGACTCAGTTATTTCCTCTGTAAAGGAGGAGGTAGGAAAAGAAGATCTTTCCTTTCATTCTAATCACCCAGCTAGCAATCTAAGTTAACTGTTACATGTAGAGAGCCAGAATTCTGGAGAAGCATACTTAAAACAAAGTGTTAACTCAGTGGAATTGATAAGCCAATAGTTATCTAGTTTTGAATGGTGATTAATAGTTCTCTAGGTCAGTACGTGTACTTAGTACTTAATATAGTTCTACCAGATGCACACCTATGATGATGTAATTATAATAGAGTATATATGAACCAACAAGGACTGGATGAGAGACATTCACTCCATCTCCCACCACCTTGGTGGCTTCCCTGTTATCCTTCATTTCTCCACTGAGACCAAGGCCCATCTGAAGCGTCTCCAGAAAGCTAGCCTGGGCCCCAGGCAGTCAACCTATCTGGTCCTTTCCAGCCACATACACCCAGCCTATGATCTCATGTCTCTGATGACTGAAAGATGGGGAGATGATGGTCTCTTCCTTCTTATCAGGACCATCACATTCAGGCTCAGGGATGAGTCAGAGTCCAGGATAGTGAAGGTTTGTCTCCAGGCTCTGTCATTCACATGTAAGTGATCCTGGACAAGCCTTTTCCTCTATCAGGGCCTCATCTGATTATTGGTAATGGAAGGATTTGATTTCTTTCAGCTCTGGGTATCTGTGCCTCTTCTAACTCCTAACTCAGGCTTTACCATCAGCTTTTACCCAAGATGCCAGATCACAACAGAAATATCTCATGTGTGGGAGGGGGGTGTGTGGAGCCAAGATGGCAGATAGGACACAGGCTTCATTCTAAGCTCCCTTTCTACCCTCATTAGTAATTATCAAATTCAGCTTCTGAAATAGTGCTTGACTGGTAAAAACCACAAACATTGGGAATACAACAAATTACTAGTTGAAGATAATCTGGAAGATCACCAGGAAAGGTTTGTCCTGATAGGGCAAGAGGAGCCTAGTGTAGGCAGGGAGGCAGAACATAGAGCCTAGCATACTGAGTGGACAGGTGGTAGATGCAGACTCTGCGGGTGGAGAATTTGCAGGGAGGACTCTTCCACAGGTTGGCTGCTCTACTTTGGTTGTAAAGCAGATCAGCAAAGAAGTTACACAAATGCCAAAGATAGAGTGTGCTCCAAAAAACACCAGAATTTAATAGGACTTGACTAAACCCACCCAGCACCAGAAGTGACTCAGCACGGACCAGGACAGCCTCATTCTGCAGCCTAGGGCTTTTGTCCAAGGCAGCCACACTTCTGCACAAGGCAGGGTGGGGGGAGGAGGGAGGGACTCTGCCTAGGGCAGTGGAACTTCTGCTGCAAGGCTCTTCACGGGGCACTTCCACAACCCAGCTGCTCTTTGTAGCTTGTTTGCAAGACACCTACTGTCCATCTATCTGTCCCTGTTCAATAGGGGAAGCTGGTAACCTCCTTGCCCTGAAGGCAGATCCTAAGGACTTTTAAAAAAATGAGTAAAAAAGCCAAGCAAACTCTAACTATTGATGGCTTCTATACAGAAAGAGAGCAGGTTTCCAACCCTGAATTGACCAATAGCAGACAGTGTCCAGACAAAACCCCAAAGAGGGGTGTAACCTGGTCTCCATCACACAAGGCTCTCCAAGAAGAAATTATAAAATATCTTAAAAGAGAGCTAGAAGAAAAATGGGGAAAGGAAAGAGAAGCTCTGCAAGAGAGTACAGAAAAGGCATATAACTTATTAGAAGAAAAATTTGATAAAGTGGTAAAAGAAAACAACTTCCTGAAATGTGAATTGGAAAAGGTAAAGAACTCCCAGGAAAGTAGGATTTGTGCATTGGAAAAAGAAAATAATGCAGTAAAAAAAATAGTGCAATGGAAAAAAATTCCATAGAGCAAAACAACTCATTTAAAAACTCAATGGGACATATACAAAAAGAAGTAAAAAAAAAAGCTAATAAAGAAAATAACTCATTAAAAATCAGAACTGAACAAACAGAAATGAATGATTCATTGAGACATCAAGAATCAGTCATGCAAAACCAAAAAAATGCAAAAAATAGAGAAAATTTTATATATCTACTTGGAAAAACAACAGATGTGGAAAATAGATCTAGAAGAGATAATCTGAGGATTTTTGGACTTCCTGAAAATTATGATGAAAAAAAAAGCTGACACTATTTTACAGAAAATCATCAAAGAGAACTGCTCAGATGTAATAGAATCAGAAGGTAAAAGATGCATTGAAAGAATTCATCGAACACCTTCTGAAAGAGACCCCAAAATAAAAATCCCAAGGAATAAGGTGGCTAAATTTTAGAACTATCAGACTAAGGTAAAACTATTACAAGCAGCCAGGAAAAAAAAAAAAACAATTCATATACTGAGGAGCCACAATAAGAATCACTCAGAATCTAGCTGCTTCCACATTAAAAGATTAAAGAGCCTGGAATCTGATCTTCTGAAAGGCAAAAGAACTTGAATTGAGTCAAGAATAAACTAACCAGCTAAGCTGATTATTTTCTTCCAGGGAAGAAAATTGATATTTAATGAAACAGATGAATTCCATTTATTCCTAGTGAAAAAACAAGAACTAAACAAAAAATTTGACCTCCAAATATAGGACTCAAGAGAAGCATAAAAGATAAAAAAGTCTTGAGAACTGTATTTCTGTTATGGGTGTACATAAAGAGCATGTGTATAATTTGATTTTACTCTTATAATACAAAAAATGGAAATAGAAGTGGAAAGGGGATAGTATCACAAAAAAGGGAAAAGGGGAGATAAAAAGAGTGAAATTACATGCCATGAACAGGCAATGGAAACCTCTCATATCTGAGGGAATTTAGGAAAGGGGAGGAACATTGTGTGAATCTTATTCTCATTAGATTTGTCTCAAAGACAAAATATTAGACATATTTGGTTTACAGAGAAATTTCTCTCACCTCATTAAAAAGTGGAAGAAGAAAAGGGAAAAGGAAATGAGTAATAAATGAAAGGTATAAAAAAGGGGAAGGGACTCAAAGGGTATTGGAGGGATTCTAAAGAGGTAGAGCTGCATGTGGCAAATGGTGCCTATAAATTTAATACTGGGGAAGGGGGTAAGAGGGGAAAGAATAAGAAAAGCATAATCTGGGGATAATAAGATGGCAGGAAATACAGAATTAGTAGTTTTAACTGTAATTGTGAATGGGATGAACTCTCACATAAAACGGGGTGGATAGCAGACTGGATCAAAAGCCAGAATCCTACAATATGTTGTTTACAAAAAAAAACACATTTAAAGCAGGGAGATACATACAGAGTAAAGGTAAAAGACTGGAGCAGAATTTATTATGCTTCAGGTGAAGTCAAAAAAGCAGGGGTAGCCATTCTTATCACAGATTAAGCAAAAGCAAACATTGATCTAATTAAAAGAGATAAGGAAGGAAACTATATCTTGCTAAAGGGTAACATAGACAATGCAGCAATATCAATACTAAACATATATGTACCAAGTGGTATAGCATCTATCTTCCTAAAGGAGAAGTTAAGAGAGTTGCAAGAAGAAATAGATAGTAAAACTAGATGGAGATCTCAACCTTGCACTCTCAGAATCAGATAAATCAAACCACAAAACAAATAAGAAAGAAGTTAAAGAGGTAAATAGAATATTAGAAAAGTTAGGTATGATAGAGCTTTTGAGAAAACTAAATGGAGTCAGAAAGGAGTACACTTTTTTCTCAGGAGTTCATGGAACCTATACAAAAATTGACCATATATTAGGACATACAGACCTCAAAATTAAATGCAGAAAGGCAGAAATAGTAAATGCATTCTTTTCAGATCATGATGCAACAAAAACAACATTCAACAAAAAGCTAGGGGTAAATAGACCAAAAAATAATTGGAAATTAAATAATCTCATTGTAAAGAATGAATGGGTGAAACAGCAAATCATAGAAACAATTAATAATTTCACCCAAGAAAATGACAACATTGAGACAACATACCAAAATTTGAGGGATGCATCCAAAGTGGTAATAAGGCTAAATTTTATATTTTTAGAGGCTTACTTGAATAAAATAGAGAAAGAGAAGATCAATGAATTGGGCTTGCAACTTAAAAAGCTAGAAAAAGAGCAAATTAAAAAAAAACCCAATCAAATGCTAAACTTGAAATTCTAAAATTAAAAGGAGAAATTGATAAAATTGAAAATAAAAAAAAAACTATTGAATTAATAAATAAAACTAAGAGTTGGTTTTATGAAAAAACTAACAAAATAGATAAACTTTTGGTAAATCTGCTAAGAGAAAGGAAAGTAGAAAATCAAATTGTTAGTCTTAAAAATGAAAAGGGAGAACTTTCCACCAATGAAGAGGAAATTAGAGCATTAGATCAGGCTGTATGGGCCCCCTGCTCTTGGTTCTGCGAGACCCCTGTCTGGGCAGAGAGCAGAAGAGTCACACAGCATTATTCTTGGGTCGCCACACTTCTCACCTATCACCACCAGCTCCAGGGTCTCACTGGATTCTGATTGTGTACCAGAGGCTGTCCTGTCCTTGTAAGTACATCTGTAGATCCCAGTGTCCTCAGGTCTGACAGAAGGGAGGGAGAAGTCAGTCCAGAGATCTGCTGAGGTCTGGTTTTGTAAGGGCTTCTGGATCCCCATCTTCCACAGAGTGTATATCACCTTCTCAGGAGAAGCCAGCCTGGGCCTTGAGCACCAGAGAGTAATATTGGTCCCTGGGGCCACCACAAGGCCCGGCTGGGCCCGCAGAGTGGGTCTGGGTAGTTGTCCTGAGGAGAAAGGGGTGCCTGAGGTCAATGTCAGATGTCATTTCTAGACCCCCTCTGCTAACCCCCTGAGAGGACCAGCAGAAATCTTGCTTTTGGTCTCACTCTCTGCCTTAGATCCTGTCTGAGTGGAGAACACCGCCATTATCCTGGAGCCTAAACTGAGATGGCCCAGAGGTTCCTTCCAGCCCTATTCCAACCATCCCTTTAGAATTCCCTGGATCTTATGCTGTTCCACTACTTTTGTGGGCCTCTATGTGGGGACATGGAATGGGTACTTAGGGATTCTTATGAGCAGTCACCAAGCACAGTCAGCTCCACCACTGGGCTAGGATGGGATGCTCTGTGTGGTGGTGTCTTCTTGTAGTAAATACACCTGTAGCTCCCAGTATCCTTGGCCCTCACAGATGGAAGTGAAAATTCAGTCCTGAGCCCTGCAGGGATCTGTAGCAGTAAGGGCTCCAGGCTCTTTGCATCCAGCAGGGCAAAACTGCAGTCCTGAGTGGGGGATTGTTCGGGTATTTGGCACCAGATGGTCACTGTTTTTCCTGGAGATATCAAGGGTCCAGGTGAAGTTCCAATGTTGGGTGTGGAGAAGGCTCCTGGTGAAGGAGGAAGGAAGAAATTTAATGGTCTGATCGCCCCAATCTCATGCAATCATTCTATGACAGAGCCAAGCAGGGAAAGGTAGGCCAAGGGTACTTGATTGGGCCCATTTGTACAATCCTATAGGCTTGGGGTACTTGGTACATGGGCTCCTTGTTCACATTTAGAAAGCTGTTCTGAGGCAAAGGTGGCTGTCAGTGTACAGAGCAATGGAAGAAAAGTGACATGGGGAGAGATCACACTCTCACACTTGCCCCCATTCTTACTCCCTTCAAGGGGTCCAAATCTCGCCCTACAGCCAGGCCAGCAGGAGCAAGGATGAATCCTAGTACAACATAACTGACAAATTCAGTCCTTTCTATTGTATTTTAAGGTAAGAAAAATCTCTGTCTTCTCTTCCAAATAACTCCATATCTCTGGGATAGGCAGATCTCTAGATTCTCCAGCCTCAATTTCCCTACACGGTGGCAGGTGCTTGTCCTGTCACCCACTGTCAATACTGCAGTGAAATCAGAGCAGTAGGTTCTAGAGGAGAATGGGGATTCCTTCTGAGCTCTCTTTTTCCTACCCTCATTCATCATCTATCAGTCATTTCCTGCTTGGTGAAGGGGGAACCCCAAAGATTTAGGGAAGGAGTCATTCTTGCTACTCCGAAGATGGTCACTGTCCCAAGGATCACAAAGTTTTTAGCTCAAACACCCCCATTAGACCACCCAGCCCATTAGAATATGAGCTTCATGTCACGAAGGGAGGAACTGAGTTCCAGAAGGCCAGGACTTTCCCATAGTCACCCCACCAGCATCTAGGAGGACAGGTGTGTGAATGTTATTTCACAGCCACCATATTTAAGGCTCCTTCTCCCTTCATCAGGTTATTTTCTGTCACAGTCAGATGGACATTAGCTTGCAGTAGTGAGAAGGCTCTGTGTTAGAGTGGATCCAAAAGAGAGGTAAATATGGCATTCTGGGAAGGACCAGGGCATTGCCACATGATGCCACCTGGGACAGCATCCTGGGGCAGCCAGCATCTGAGCTGGGCTTTAAGCATGTATAGGAAAGCAATGGGTGAAGGTGAGATGGGCATTAAAGGCAGGGGAAACAGGGTGAGCAAAGGCAGAGAGGTGGGACATGATGGGGATTGGGGGAAGCATCTGTCCAGGCTGATGCAAATGTAGGGAAGCCAGTAGGGAACACTGCGAGACAAAAAGAGGCAGGTGAGATATTGGCGATGTGAGCATAAAGAAGAAAGCAAATGTTCATCTGGGTAAAGTTTCCTCAGTAAAAGCTGGGTGCCCCAGCTCCCAAAGGCGGCTGTGTATGTCTGAGGGAGGAACAGCCTGGCTCATATGGCTGAGTCACCAAGGGACCCTGAGCAGATGGGGGAGATTCCTGGGTTTGCAGCCAAGAGAAATGGCTCTTAATCCTGTCCCTGACACTTCAGATCCTGCTGATTTGCTTGAGTCATCTTATCTCTTCTGCAGGCCTCAGTTTCTCCATCTCTAAAAGAAAAATCATCACATGTGAGCTCTCCTCCTGGCAGAATTATTGAGCGGAAATATTTCTAAACTTCATAATTTTAAACTCTGAGTAGGTGAGGCAGGTGGTCTCAGAGCCTACGGAGGTTATTGGTGAGGGGAGACAGTTAATAAAGACCGACATTTTTTCCTTTTATTCATCGACTCTCTAGAGTTGGATGTGGGGCTCCTCTCCAAGGACTGGCCTTCCCCCAAAGGATGATTTGATACCTGCACCCCTCACCTGTCACCATCAGGGCCAGGGGTTCACTGTACTCTGACCACAAGGGCCCCTTTCCAGAGCGGCACCTGTAGCTTCTGGCATCTCTCTCATCATCTACTTTCCTGAGCACAAAGTCTGCCTGTGACCACGAGTCATTTCTCTCCTCTCTGAGCTCTCCATCCTTCCAGAGCTGGAACCTGTCACTCCCCAGTTGGCCCTGGCACCTGAGGGTCACATCCGCTCCCTTGGCGACCACGGGACTTGGGAGAGCCCAGAGGGTGGGTCTTGGAAAGATTTCTGAAGAGGAAAGTAATTTGATTTTTAGGGATGTCTCTGGAGCCAGTGTTTCTCCTCCACATCCTGAAGTCCCTCCTTTCATCACCCCTTCCATTCCTTGCAATGCCGCCTGTTTTCCTTCCTGTTTATCCCAGGAGAGGATTCCTGGGTTGATTTGAGACAAAGACAGAAAAGAGAACATTGTGCTTTTGGGGTCAGGACTCACCTGTCTGTGCCCTAACCTCGCAGTGCAGACAAAGCCCTGTAGGAGAAGACCAGGTTACAGATAGCTCCACTCCAGCCCATGCTGAACTCTTCCCCAGCCCTTGCCAAAGCCCCTAATCATCTAATTCTGCTTTTCTCAGAATATGAAGGGGGATCCCTGGGAGCAGAGACTGGGTCCTGCTTTGCCCCCAATGATTCTGTCTCCTCTTTAGGTTTCCTCCCTGTCCTTCTGACTCAGTCAGCCAAGTGTCTTGGCACAATGTTCCTCCCTCACCAGCGTTAACCTTGGAGACTCACCGATGGAGAGCAGCAAAGTGAGTGTGGAGTCCATGGTGGGTCTTCAGCTCTGTCCCAGTCTCGACTGTGCAGAGGACCAAAGGTTGCAGGATTGGAGGCTGGCCCAGGATGTGGTGGCCAGCCCTTCTACCTCAGGCCTCCTAAACCCCGACCCCACAGTTTCCGCACTTATACTGATAAAAGGGACCATGGTCCTCCAAGGTTTATTTCTGAACAAACTAGAGTGACTTAAAGTAAATGGAAACGGGAAAGGACTGTGGAATATGATGGGTATTTAGTGTTAAAGACGTCTGACGGTGATCTGGGGTCACATACACACATCCCTGTTCTGTGAAAGGACCAGCCCTGGCCACAAAAAGCCTGACCCTGTAATCACGAGGATTCAGATTTAATGCCAAACATTACAGCTCCGGAAGGCTGACTTGAGGGGTGGATGGACACATATTCCATGCCTGGTATGACTTCTCGATGAAGGTCTTTTGCTGTTTTAATATGAACATCATCACCAGCAGCCACAACACCCATAGTAACAACAGTGGATATCATTGTAAAGTACTTTGAGCTTGGCAAATATTTTACAAACGTGTTCTCATTTGAGCCTCAGAACAACATGTGAGGTAGGTATCACATTATCCAGATTTTACAGATGAGATTGCTGATGGAGACAGAGTTAAATTCCCTGCCCAGGCTCATAAAACAAATAAATATCTCCATATCAGCATTTCCTGGTTCTAATCGATTAAAATCATGAATCCAAATGCAGATGATGTAGGCATTTGTTGCTCTCCATCTCCAAGGATATAAATGACTCAGTCACTCCATCTCCTGTAGGATGCCAAAATGGCCAGCACTGGTATTGGCTGCTCTGTTTGCCCTTTGGTCAGCCCTTCTCCATACGCTTACAATAGCTGATTGACTAGGACATATCAAGAGTCAATCGGGACAGTAGCTGACTGTTCTGGGTTGCCTTGCACATCATCAGTCAATAATCTGTTGGCACAGTCCCATGAGACAAGTGGCATCCTAGCTAGAAAGACCCCAGCTCAAACTCGATGACCATTTATCAAGCTTCTGCCATGTTGCCTGACCTGTGCTAGTTGCTGGGAATTCAAAGAGAAAAAACAAATAGATCAGTCCTTACTTTACTGGCAAGGGCACAAATATATTTCAGTACAAGCATTTATGCAGAACTAATTTGCAGGTTAAGGGTCAACTTTCATTTAAATGATTGTTAATGATAGTACAGGCGTTGAGAGCGCCCAAAGAAAATGTGGGGAATAATGAGCTGGGACACAAGAGGAATTGAAGTTAAAGTAATTAAGCATGGCAAAAGAGAGTCTGGAATGCAAATAGCTTTGACCTTGTTAGTGCTTGGCTCAGCATACCTGGTGAAGGCATTGGATGGTACCTAGGCAGGCTTTCAGTTCATTTAAAAGTAAGATTCATCAATTTTCATTTCCTGTGGCTGGAAATTGGGGATGAGGATACATTTGTGATTGTAGGTCCGATAGTCTCAGGTTCTATTTGACACACAATCAGTGCATTGAGCAGCCTCTGTCATCTCTTGGGGATTCAAAGACAGAATATTCCCAAAGAGCCTCCATTCTCACAGGTTACATAGCATGTACATAGACTATGTTTATACAGACTAAATACACGCCATGTTAGTATAAAATAAATATACATCTGTGGGTAGATATGTATTTGTCAGGGAGTTAAGGCACTAGTGTATACGCTACTAAGAATAATTCCATTTTCACGATGGTGTGTGAGCAGATTCTCCAATGAACAGAGGATCTCAGTAAGACAAAGGTGGTGGGGGAAGGGCCTAGAGATATGAGAGATGGCCCAAACAAAGATATATCCCTATATAGAAACAGATCTATGTCTATAAATACACACCTCATAGCAGAGTATAAATATCAGAGTCAATTTTTCATCTAACTTTCTGGTGGTTTTAGTAAATGGAAAGCTTGAGGTGAGACCAATGTGGTGAGATGACTGTTCCAAACATTGCTGAGACCCTCACCTTCATTTCAAAAGTGTTACAAGCTTAGGCTGTGAGAGTGCTGCTTTGCCTTGCCTCCACCAGGCCACATCAGACATACTTTGGAGTGTGATCCTGTAGAATCTGGAATAATGAGGATAAATTCTGGGCAGGGTGATATGAATGATCACCAGTCATTGATCTGGCAAATCCCCTCCATGAATTTGGGGGATTTAGAATTCAGAGGCCCTGCCCTTGGGGATTAGAAGAAAATATTGGTAAGTGATTAAGAAGTAGTTCAGCTCTGGGCCTAGAATCTGCTAGGAAATGTTAAGGTCAAGGATGAAACAGCTTCCTTCAGGGAGAGGACGGGAGGGGTAACTCATGAGTTTTTCCCTTGATCTCTCCTTGGCCCCTTCTGTATCTTAGGAAGAGGGAGGTTTCCAGGACTGGGAATCCCTTCCACAATCCCCTCCCATTGACTCATTAACATAACCCTTCCTTGCCCCAATGACTTACATAGTGGTTCCTCTTTGGGACCCTCATGCTGCATGTGGCTACTCCAAAAGAGACAAGGGCAATAAAGACATTGATATGGAGAGAAAGCAATATGACAGGGGATAATGTTCCATCTGGGAGACTTTATGAACATCCTGTAGTCACCATGTTTCCCAATTAATGTAGAGGTTCCAAGGTTATGTTGGAAGGAAGAAACAGAGGATTATGGGGAAAAGAGATGAATCTACTTATGTCCTAGGGCTTTCTCCTTGCCCACACTCTGGTGATACACAAGGGAAGGGAAGAAGCAAAGTCAGGGAAGATCACAAAGAAGAAATTGAAAGTCCCAGTCCCAATCTAATTTTATTCCCTATGACATAAAGGTTTAATGATGTTTTACCTATAGAGATGAATCCTTGGCAGAGGAATGCCATCAAGAGAAGGCAAAGGAGGGAGGAAATGGAGCTGAACCTGATAATGAGGGTGTTACTGGGACTGAAGCTAATGTGGTTGAGAGAGAAGAATCTTCATAATTCACTATCATTAGATAACCCTCACATTGTATCTATATTTTCCTCTCTTATTTCCCCCCAAATATACCCATGTTCACCAGCAATCCAAAGATTAAGGGAAATGCTGCTCAGAAAGGGCTTCTCCCCTGAAATTATATTCAGAAGCCTAGAAAGTAGCATAGCATTATGGGTCCCAGGGAAGTATGAGGGAAAGTCTCACATGCCAACCCACAATCTTTTTTTTCCTACAGGCCTGGAATTGAGGAAAAGTTTAAAATAACAGTAGTGTCTGTTCCCATGTTTCTTGGCCAGAGCCAAGGTCTTGGTTTCTTTATGTTGTATTGGCTAAGTAAGAGAGTGTCATTGGCACCTTCCAGTGAGTATTGTGGGCTTCTGCTTCTTACTGCAGGGGGTCATTGCCTTTTTTCCAGAGACTTTCCTTGGTGCAAAGTTGGTAGTGAAAGCCAAAGTCCTTGAGGATCACCTTTGTCAGGAATAGCTGTTCTCCATCTTGGGTGATATCCATGTTCGCGAGAATTTTTTCATCTCCTTTCTTTTAGAGAAAAAGCAATTATTCCTTGAGGGTCCCCATCACAGGAGGGTCACACTGGCCTTGAGATCACTTCTGGGCCAAGTCAGGCTGTGAGGGAAAGCTTGGGACATGTATATGGAAATCCAAAAAGAAGTCAGAGATCCTCAATGTTAGCTTCACAGTTGTAATGTTGGTTGAGTGGGTGAAAGTAGCAAGAGGTGTGAGGTCTCAGAAAGACACCACCAGAAAGACTCCAATGATTTTTTGATGAAGGGAGCCATCTACACTCAGAGAGAGGACTATGGGAACTGAATGTGGATCACAAAATAATATTCACAGTCTATTTGTTGTTCTTAGTTTGCGTTTTGTTTTCTTACTCATTTATTTTCTTTTTTGGATCTGATTTTTTTGTGCAGCAAGAGAATGTATAAATATGTTTATACATATTGGATTTAACACATTTTAACATGTTTAACCAACTATATGTGAAAACTTGATCACAAAGCAGTTGATACAATTTTCCAGGCAAATATCTCTGAACCATCAAAGATTTTTCCCAATT